>NW_022146634.1:0-20804 GCF_002938485.1 Sitophilus oryzae | reverse complement strand
ATGAGATGTGGTAAGATTAGTCTTGACCACCTCTCACTTACCCTAATCTCACGTGAGATCTTTCAAGATTTGTATTTTGAATTTAAATGCGTTGTATTTATTAAAAAAAAACATAATTTGCTTTATTAATTTAATAATGCTAGTATTTGAGATTGTTTAGATCGCAATCTAAAATTACAGTGATAACATTAAATAATACTCAAATGGAAAATACCTAAAATTAATAGGGAACACTTAGTCTAATTCAGTCTATGGAGACTAGTGCACGGTCTCAAGAGTGATTTTCAGTAAAATCATCTGCTGTTTACTTGCGTATGAAAGTTCTGTAGCTTGTCTTATAGAATTTAAATTGCGTGCCATAATTTCTCCACAAATAAGGGATCGACGATCACATTTGAAGGGCTCAGGGGAAAATCTTGATAAGCGCCAATTTCTTAATATTAGGATTTTACCAAAGACATCTAAATAAATAATTAATTCTAAATTATTTATTAATTATTTAATTATATTATATTAATTTATAATAATAAAAATTTAGATGTCATTGGATTTTACCATATTATAGTAGGTCCAACCGGTCCCTATAAATCGTATAAAATCTGCAAGGCAGTACTGTACCCTTCATTTTTATATCAATACGAAATAACTTTACATCTATTTATATATTTTAATAAACAAAAGATGTTATCGTGGCGTTACTACCAAAAAACCGCTGTGGAGGTACTTCAATATACCTCGCCTTGCGAATTGTGAGCTACTGCTTAACCAGGTTGCAAATGGTGCCTAGTGCCTCGTTTGCTTTTCCTTTTCTTTTTTCAAGATCGCTAGTTCATCGTTGCTGATTTCTCCTGTATTGATGAAGCTAGAAGGCAGAAACACTAAGTGTCTACGGGTAGTCCTATTTTAGCCATGTTTCGTGGCTAATCTTACTGTAGGTTGCCTAATAATTTCATTCTTCTTTTTTATATATTTTAATATCTAGAAGATTTGTGTCATATTTCGACATAATATGAACGTCTAGAAACATGTTTATACATCTATGGCGGATTCATCTCTTCAAAACAGTTCTAAGGGTATTTCGCCACTTGCACTGTAAGAAAATCTACAAAATAAAATAGTTTTTTTTGTAAAGACTACTGCGTTATTCCAACGGAGACCATCTTGTCAACAGTGATTTACTAACAAACAAATTTGCCTAACGGACAAAAAATGCTTATCCTTTCGGGAAGTATATCGCTTCTCGTCGTCGGAAGCAAAAAAAGAGACAAATAAAAAAAAACTATTTAAAATATCTAAATACAACTACCCAAGAACACTTTAGTTTTTTCAACAGATACGTTTATAAAAACCGTTGACGTTTTGTTAAAATGGCGTTATATCAAGTTAAACTTCAAAATTAATAATAACTACCTGATAATAATAATTACTTAATGCGGTAAAACCAAAAAGCCTCAAACTTTCTGTATATGATTATTTTTTATTTGTTTTTAATTTTTACTTATGTTATGTTCATTAAAATCAAAGAAGCGATAGCCATACAATAACTTAATCTCTGCAGATACATGAGCAATACATTTATTTATATTAGGTTAGATTCCTAGAGGTGACTCTCGGCCTGATCCACTGCGACTTTCTCAGATCTATTGTGTGGCCCTCTTCTGATCCTTATGTTACAATCTCTAGTCCTATCCCTTTCACAAAGTTTAGCAATTTGGAGACTGAATCCTCCATGTAACTACCTGGCAATGACCTATCTTTGCCTATTACCGAGAAACGCACATTTGCCAGACTGTCGCACCGACATAAAATGAGTTCTGTCGTTTCTTCTTCAGATTGGCAGAACCTACACATAGCTTCGTTTGGCAGTACCATTTAGATGCCTATTCATAGCTTACAATGGCCTGTTAGTAGACCCACTACAGTTTTGACTGTTTTTTTTTGTCCTTGCTTATCAGGTCTACCGTGAATTTTGGCGAATGTTCTACAATGAACTTTTTTGCCTGTCTCTGTCCTGGTGAGTTTCTCCACCCTTCTAGATATTTGTTAGCCACTCATCGTTCCGTCGCCAACCTCGTGACTATCTTTGCAACGCCGCAGAACTTCTGGACCTATGAATGGCATTGATGAGCCTTGCTTGGCCCTTTTATCTGCCTTTTCGTTATCCTTGTGACCCTCGTGCCCTGGTACCCAGGCCAACGTAACAATCACAGGTAACAATGTTACGTTCGCCTAAAGTATTTAGAGCACGCACGCGTGGCGAAAATCAAGTCCAGTCTTTAAAGTTAAAGTGTTTTGGTGTATTGTGGTGAATTGGTATTTTATTTTGCTGTTGTAACACGAAAGGTTTCAACCCCCAACTGCAATATTTATTGATACAAATCCAAAATTTCCTTTACCATAAATCACGACAGTGGTATTTAATTTAAGATGGCATTATTATTACATATACAAGTATTATTTACGATACCCTAACTTCTGAAAATCCACGTTTAAAAGTCAATTTTCACGTTGAAACTTGGATTTATGTAAACAATACTGATTGTCTATTATTTGTATGTTCTGTGAGTTTTAATAGAATAGAATAGTTTCCTAGAGAGAATATTTTGTTTTTATAATATTACTAAGAGTCAAAGCATTTATTGTTGTTAATGGTATTTTGTTTCTGAATCTAGTTTCTGAAAGATTTTTTTTTAAGCTACAAGCTACCCGTGCATTTCTACTTCATAATCTTTTATTTTAGATTATTTCTTGAAAGGTAATAATATAAAGCTGTGATTTTTCGACAACCTACTCATTCCATGCACTTGCGTTTTTGAAGTAACTATATCGATTCAGACGAAAGGAAACATTTTGCAGCCACTCATGAGAGTCTCATCTCACTAATTTTGCTTTTGTCGGGCGTATCCGTGGGAAGTCAGTATAAATATATTTTTAACACAACGCTGGTTTCTTTATTTTAAAAACTAAATCACCACAATGCACCAAAATACTTTTACTTTTACACTGGACGCGCGTTTCGCCGGTTTCGCTAACCATGTTAGCATCATCAACAGATGATTAAGACTGAGTCTTTTGACTCTTAATCATCTGCTGATGGTGCTAACATGGTTAGCGAAACGCGCGTCCAGTGTAAAAGTCAAAGTGTTTTGGTGTATTGTGGTGATTTAGTGTTTATTTTGCTGTGTAACACCAAAGGTTCCAACCCCCAACTGTAATTTTCTTTATTTTATTTAAACTATTTGTTATACAGTATACAGTTAACCAAAATCGTACTTGGTCAGCTTTGATGAACGATTCTGTGAATGTTATAAGTATATTTCTAATAGCTCCATGAAAAGAAATATGACTTATTTTTTAATTGTAATTAATACTGTTTATTTTAGGATTAACTACTTACTGATCGTTTATCTTGCATATCACATCCATAGATAATAGTTTTTTGTTTTACTAATTTTAAGTGCCAATATACAAATTGATAACACTAGTCAACACTGGCTAGAGCAAATAATGCATTATTGTTTTAAATACATTGAAAAATGCATTTGCAGCAATAATGCGGTGACATGCTCGAGACTAGATGTTGACTTTTTCTATCCAGTGGTTACTTTTTATTTTAACTTATAAAACATATAATAAATTACTAATAATTCGTTAAAATATTATTGATTTATGCGTTAATTTAATCTAATATTTATTCAATTATTATACCATTTGATCGAGAAAAAAAACGGCGTCAAAGACGGCTGGGGAATGAAAATCGATGATAATTTTGTCGAGGCCAATCTCTAGACGTCAGTTACTAAAAATTGACATAAAACTTATCAAAAATTAACACTAATTATAGAAGGATTAAAAAAGGATTAATCGTTTCCAGACACTCAAATCTATTTTATATATTATATTATTATAAAGAGAAATTAAAACAACTTTCGTTGCATGTCATCAATAACACCATGCGTTTCAATATTATATTATATTTCAGAAATCTGCCTGCTTAGCCCGATCCTGTCATGTTAAGCCACACCCAAAATTCCAAACTCACGTGCTTTGATCAAAACTTGATTAAGGTTAGCAGAGCTTCAGCATTTACCATAAAATAACGAGCAATTTGTTACCAAACCATATAAATTATATATCACCGTAATCACAAAACTTCAATCTATTTTCGTATTGTAACGGAATTTTAAATTATGTCTTTATTTTCGAGAAAATTTAGTCCAAACATAAGGAATATTTTGTTGATGTTTGACCATCAAAATCTTAAAAATAAAGAAGTTGTCTAAAAATGTGCTACAATACTGATATAGTATAATCCTTTATCTTTAATTTCCTTCTTCATTTGTGTAAAAATACCTAGCCAGTTTTACATAACACGTTAAAGGCCGAAAGCTTATTTTTGCTACTTTTTGGGACTGGTGAAATCATCACTAGTGACAAGTAGGACTCTTAATACTCTTAAGACGGTTTTCATATTTAAAATTAAGAGTTCAATTATATAACTGAGCCTATATTAATCCATCCCCCACAATAGAAGGCGCCATAACATGGAATCATTTTTAAATAAGGAAGTTTCTCTTCTTTTTCTTGTTATATTTCTCGAGATAGACATTGTTTTTTATAAAGAAGGAAAAATCTATTTCACATACATTTTTTGAAACATCTTGTCATTGTTTTCCTTTTAAGCGACAAAATTGTGTTCCTAAATTATAGTTTATGGGGACTGTAGAATGAAGGTGTCATTTTAAAACTATCTTTAAATTGGTGTACAGATGCTAGAAACGGCTTCCTTGGCTGGAAATTTCAAATTTCTCGCTCTATTTTCGGAAAATCCTTTTTCTAACACGCTTTTAAACTAAAATGTTATGTGCTATATTTATATTTTCTTATGTTGGAATATTTAAGAAATATTTTTAAAAATATATTTATATAATTCAAAATGTTTATAATTATTATTTTCCTTTTTCTGGTCTGGTTGTAGTCTGATCTGCGTTGTAGTTCTGGTCTAATAATGATGACCTAGGTCTCCGAAACGAATAGCCAATTACTAAAATTAATTTGTAAATTAAATGTTATATTGATTTTTTATTTTATAGCATGGATTTTCCTAAAAGTGAATTAGGCAATATGACTGATATACCGGGTGCGTTTCGAAAGTGGCTCACCCCTAAAACTTTGATAGTATATGACATAATTTATGTCATATACTATCAAAGAGACCTGACATATAGTATATGACATAAATTAAAAAAAATATCCGATTATTTTTGGTCACTTCCTGATTCACCGAAAATGACTACAACTTTTGTTTCTCAAATAGCACCCTCGGTATATTTCTACTTTATTTGATAGAAAATGATACTCTGAATAGAATGATATGTCAACTTTTGACATTTTCTTTTAAAAAAGAATCGTATTTTAAATTTCAATCTAGAGTGTCTTGGCTGTATTAAAAACACTAATCAAGGAGCCTTGGAAAAAGAGTTTTGATTGTCTAATGTTTTTTGTTTCTTGTCACCCATCTGCGGGTATTTTTAAATCTTTTAAAGCATTTTAAAGATTTGTCTAATTTGTCTGGGCTAATGGGGGAAAGGGTAAGTAATTAATATTTCTTTATTTTTTAGTATCAAATATTATCCCCCATAGATGACATACCAAGAATGTACAACTTTGAAAAACACCTCACTGTAGTATTGAGCAATAAAATGGATTGGAAGAGAGAAACGTTTGCTCAGCATGTAACGGATCATACCATAAGGTGGTATACTGATGCTTCCAAAACCAAAGGAGGGACATGGATAGAAGTATTTCGGCCGAAAATTAAATACTACGAATCAGTGGGCACCAACCTCAGTATACAATTTATCTTAGATAGAAACTATCGAAAACAAGAAATAGTCATCTTATCCGATAGTCAAACAGCACTAAAATCGGTCAACGAAGCTTCAGTTCGAAGTTGGTCAAAAAATACCTAGAGCCTAGAGGAGCTGAACAAATTAGGTAAAGGAAATAAAGTCATCCTACTCTGGGTGCCCGCTCGCTAAGGGATAGAAAGCAATGAAAAAACAAACGATCTAGCTAGAAAATGAGCGAACACTCCGCTAACTGGACCAGAACCGTTCTGCTTTCCAAGCGGAAACCTACTTAAAGCGGAACTCAATAACCTGGAGGACTTCATCTGCAGTGATGTAAAGGGTAACATTACCGCGGTAATTTTGGTAATATTACCACAAGATCGGTAACATTCGAAATATTGCTTTTTTCCGCTCTACTCTTTTTCATTTACCCAGCTCTAAAATGAGTATGTTGGCTGTGGATATTTTAAATTTACCATCATCAACAGCCGCAACCAAAAGAACCTTTATTACTCGGATGGATTTGTTCATCGGTCAAGAAGAAACCGATTTACCGTGGAAAGGAGCGGAAAACAAACTTATATTGCCCATAACTATAATTAGTAAATTTTAGTTATTGGCAAATAGAGAACATCCAAGAATGGTAGAAGCTGCTGACAAAGAAATGGAAAAAGAAGAAGATATCTATTTCGAAGTAATATACTTCTTGACACAATTAACGAAAGAAAAAGAAGTATCAGATGACGAGTTTGGGGATGATTTACTATTGTCCACTCTATTACTAGGTAGACCGCTAGTACACTACAAACTTTCTTTGTCAAAGATCTTATAAAAAAGATATTTGGTGAAAAATTTGACAGTGTTAATTACAATATTTTATAAAATCAAACATATTACACTGTCAAATTCCTCATAAAATATCTTTTAAATAAAATCTTTGACAAAGAAATTTTATAGTCTTGACACCGGCTTTGCTCGAATAACATAAGCGACTCTGAATAACATAGGCGACTCTGACTCTGACTAGGTTAACAAACGTCCTTTTCCTTTTTTTATTAGTTTTGAATTAAAAATAAATATTATTTAAAAAGCTGTTCTTTTTTTGAATTACCAATGTTACCGTAATATTACGTAATATTACCGATTTATAAATTAGCGGTAATTTTACATCACTATTCATCTGTAACCTGGAATGGGAATCTTCCAATGATCTAAGACACCCGAAAAAGTTTCTCAGAACTTACGACCGAGAAAAATCAAAGCTTTTCCTAGATTCAAGTAAGAACAACCTTCGGATTGTCACGGGATCTCTAACAGGACACCGTCTTTTCAACGAGCATCTCAAAAGGTTAATGCTGAGAAACAACGGCGAATGAAGATTCTGGGGGAAAATGGGGGACACCCGAACATCTTACCATTGAGTGCGCTGAGACGACAATAACCGTTCCTGCCAAAAACTTTGGCATACATGTCGGAGATGGAGAGCTGGCCTCTGAGGAGCCGTCTCAGATACTGGCTGACAAAGTTCTGGTGCTTTATGATGAGTTTTAACTTTATAACTTTAGACATGAAAGAGGAGGACGCGTAATCGACATCTACGGCCATTATCAAGTTTTGTGATGGCGTGGCTCCTAAAAATGGTGTCCGATTGCGTGTTTTTTTGTAGTTTGTGCTGTAAAAGCTTTTAAAGACTTGAAATTTTTATTATTTAAATATGGTGTTTTGTTGTGCTTACAACTGTAAGAGCCGTAATGAGAGAAAGGACCAAGACTCACTTTTCACAAAACACTTTTCGGTCTTGGCGAGGAGCCCAATGATTTAGCGCTCACAAAATTTCTACTGGTAATGCCCGTCCCCTCCTTTCCTTGGCTAAGAACCTTCAAGAAAGGGGAACATACAATAGATCTGTAATAAAGAGAATGTTAAAAGAGTCTTGCATGTTGGGTTTTGGTCTCGCGTATGTCTTGCATTGCCTTCGCCTTTGTCTAGATCTTGCAGATCTAACATTAGTCTGATTACAGAATAAGATCAAGTTGTGTCGTAGTTTTTTATTTGTCAGGAAAACATACTTTGCCTCATTGCCGGCTCATTCGCGACCGCCGCCAAACAACCCCGGAGCCGGCAACCCCGCCACTGCCGCCGCCGCTGTCGTTGTCGTCGGCGACGCCGCCGAATCGATAACGGCATTGCGCGGACGGACGTCCGCCGTAAATTTACAAACGCCGGACTCGTGTCTCTACTACGACCAAACTAGCGTCCATCTTGGGGAACCGGGTGCCAGGACCCGGCCCGGAGATGACCCACGGATCGGGAGTGCCCATCGGGACGGTCCCAGTGTAGTGCGACATGATACTGAGACGGTGGGGTCCCGGACCACTGGCTCCACGGGCCCCTTTTTAGTGATTTTCCTGTGTTTCTCCGCGCTTTTCCTACGCTATGGATTGGTCGGAGCAGATAAAAGCAAGTCCTGTAAGTATTTCCTATCTGTTATCTAGAAAATGGTACAATCCTTACGATCATTTCTATTTCTGTGAAAAAATTTCTAGGATTTCTTCTATTACATTTTTGTTTTGACACTATTATGTATACAAAAAAACAACCGATTTTCGTTGCATCTGTAGTTTCATGTTCTGTCTTCGTTGATTGTGCGGGTATTGTGAAAAAACAACAGTTTTCTGGTCGTGTCTTTGTAGTATCTAGTGCAAGTTGCAATGGGAAACTAAATTGGTCCTTATGCCACTTAAGGCCGTTAAAATTCTTGGATATTTATGTAATTTTAATTGCTGGAGAACTAGAGAGAATACCTAGGAGAAAAACTTATTAAGATAAATATTGCTTAGAGTCAAAGAAACCAAAACAACAATTTTCTTGTATTTTTATTTGTATTATCTAGTGCAAATTGCAATGGGGTACTAAATTGGTCCTTATGTCACTACTTAAGGCCGCAATAATTCTTGGATATTTATGTAATTTTAATTATAGAACGAAACTTTTGAAGATAAATGTTGCCCAGAATAAAGGATATTTTCGTGGAAGCTATCTTGTTTTTTACCTTTAATTTTTACTTCATCAATTCTAATTAATTGTTTTATTTTTATTTAATTATAACAGAAATCATACTTCCTAATCTATATTTGTAAAGAACGATCACCGATCACCCAAAGAGAGATAGAGAATAGGATAGGAAGAGACTAGATATAATCTTAATGTAATATCTGTCCACTTAAAAACAATTATATTATAATATTTCAACGATACATGGACTTATACTGGACGATAAATGGACTATAACTCAACGATAAATGGACTATAACTCAACGGTAAATGGACTACATATTAAAATTGTATAAGCATCATTTGGAAATAATTAATGCACAGAATAAATAATAAATTCAATAAGCATAAGAAGAATTTTATTTCTTCTTTTAGGATTAGTAACACATCAAACTAAACTAGAAAAGAATACAGAATAGAAGAATAGGTCTCATATTATAATAATTCAAGCACTCATTGGCCTTTCAGAGTTCTTAGACAATATTAAGTACAAACCTCTAATGATATATTGTTAATCTGTTAATAATAAAATATGATCAAATTCCTTAGCTACTCAATCTGTAGTAGGTGTATGCTAGTACTAAATGTAAAGGTAGGTAACATATTTTTACCACATTCATCATGAAGGATATATAATGATTCCAATAATGATCGAAATGAAATTGAAAGAATCAGGAAAAAAAAATCCCCACGTTGTATGAAATATTAACATAGCCTGTTTTTACGAAATGACTGTTTCGTAATAAGGTAGGATTTTGGACTCCTAACCTACTGGTCCCTTTTAGTGATTTTTGGTATGTTTATCTAAGCTTTTTCTACGATATGGATTCGTCGGAATAGATAAAAGCAAGTCCTGTAAGTATTTTCCCTTTGTTATCTATAAAATAGTACTTACATTCCTTGCGATAACTTTTATTTCCTGTGAAAAAATTAGGATTTCTTCTATTAGTTCGGTTTTGTTTTGATACTATTATGTATACAAAACAACCGATTTTGTTGCATCTGTAATTTCATGTTCTGTCTTCGTTGGTTGTGCAGGTATTGTGAAAAAAGCAACAATTTTCGAAAAGAAGCGAACACTCCACTAACTGGATCAGAACCGTTTTGCTTCCCAAGTGGAAACCAACTTAAATCAGAACTCAAGAACCTGGAATGGGAATCTTCCAGTGGTCTAAGACACTCAGAAATATGTCACAGTACTTACGACCAAGATATCTTACATTAAGAAAAATCAAAGATGATGTAAGTAAGAACAATCTTCAGTCACGGGGTTTTTAAGAGGACACTGTTAAAACACTTCATCACTGAATGCGCCGAGGCGACAACCATTCGTGCCATAAACTTTGATACGACTCATAACGGAGATTGAGAACTAACCTCTGTAGAACCGTCTCAGATACTGGGTTGTGTCCAATCCTTGAGACTGTATGATGAGTTATAATTCAAGAAAGGGGGACACAATAGTCGCGGTGATTAACTTCCCCTTCCCATACAATGGCCATGTAGAATGTATAGAATGTTTAGGAGGGGAGTTAATCACCGCGACCTTATAGATCTATTGTGTGATCCCCTTTCTTGAGTTATAACCGGTTATAACTCATCATACAGTCTCAGGGCTTTAACAAATGTCAGTATCTGAGACGGCTCCACAGAGGCCAGCTCTCCATCCTCGACATCAGCCGTACCAAAGTTTATGGCACGAATGGTCGTCGTCTCGGCGCACTCAGTGAGGTGTTCTGGTGTTTCCCACTATTCGCCACAGAATCTGCATTCGCAGTTGTTTCTACAATGGCCATCTACATGCACCTACAATTCCTGGAGATCATTTTCATAAAGTTATATCTTATTAGTTTTAAGTGCGAAACTAATCAATAAATGTGTAATACTTCCGTTTTAATGAGATTAATCGAGAAATCTATAAATCCGCATCTTCACATCAATTATGTGCTTTTTTGCATATATTCAAAAAAATATAAAAAATACTGCGTTTTATGTTGATATATAGTGGCAGAACATATTTGGAATTATTTACTATGATAATCATTTTAATTGGCGTTAATTGAGACTTCAATGTAAATATTTTTGGTTATATATTTTTTAATTGGATTGTAAATTAGAACTAAGGAGATCTGGCGACATTTGCGACAGACCTGTGTGAAATAATCGTAGAAATTTATTTGACTAGAGTGTTCTAGTTTTATTATTCTACGCATTTTATAATAGGATGTAAACATTTAGCCCTGAATAAACAAACCATTTGCTGTAAAAGTTGCTCGAATTAATTGAGACATCTAAATATTGTTTAAGACACACTCTGATACACTTAACTAATTTATGAAATAACTACAAACTACAATACACTATTTAATAACACTACAAAAATTTTACAGCAACGTCATTTGTATAATGTGGGAATGTTTA
Source organism: Sitophilus oryzae (assembly GCF_002938485.1). Classification (NCBI taxonomy): domain Eukaryota; kingdom Metazoa; phylum Arthropoda; class Insecta; order Coleoptera; family Curculionidae; genus Sitophilus; species Sitophilus oryzae. The sequence goes on along the minus strand of NW_022146634.1, from coordinate 9,477 downwards.
ATTAGTTAAAATCGCCGCATCTTACAATTATATTGTGTGGTTGCTATAATGTATGTATATTGTTGCTATGCATATTGTAGCGTAATTCATTATACAGTCTCAGGGTTTTGACAAAAGTCAGTGTCTGGGACTGCCAGCTTTTCTCCTTTTCGTCACAGAATCTGTATTTTCCGTTGTTTCTGAGTTTCACCCTATAGAGGTGTTCGTTCGTAGAAGATAGTGTCCTTTTTAGAAAACCTGAGACAATCCGATTATTGTCTTCTATTTTAAATCAAGGAAAATCTTTGATTTTCCTCGGTCGGTTTTGAGGAAATTTTTCGAGTATCTTACACTCATTGTAATGATTCCTATTCCAGGTTACGGATGGAGTTTTCCATGTTCTTCAGTTCCGCTTTGGAAAGCAGAACGGTCCTGGTCCAGTTAGTGGGGAGGTCCGCTCCTTTCTAGCTAGATTGTTTGCTTTTTCATTGCCTTCTATCCCTAGAGAGTGGCACCCAGAGTAGGAGGACTTTATTTCTTTGCCTAGCTTCCATTTTTGGCATCAGCTCTCTATAACGTCACAAATATATCTTCTGGTTTATTCTCCAAGTTACGTTTCCACCTTTTCCATTCCAGCGGGTAGTGAATCGTCATTGGACACATAGAAAATCCAGTGCAAATTTTGAACTGTCCAAATAGTGATTTCCGTTAGCTCTTACAGCAAAAGTCATAAATATATTTTTTTAAAGAATTAATTTTTGAACAATTTGGAGAAGTCCTAACCTTTATTATTAAATAAACTTAACCTAACCTAACTAATAATAATAATATCCTGTTTAACCTTGACTCGGAGACTATATTTAGAGAAGCACTGGATCGAATCCAGGGCGGAATCAAGTTCAATGGAATCCCAATAAACAATATCAGATATGCCGATGATACGGTTATAATACCCAAAGATATACAAGAACTGCAAAGCATTATAGATTCCGTAGTCCACTATAGTGAGATGTTTGGACTGCATCTCAATGTCTCCAAGACCAAACTATTGGTCTTTTCTAAGACTCCAATAGATGCACACCTGCGTGTCAAGGGACAAACAATCGAACAAGTGACCTCAATAAAGTATTTAGGAGCTAACATCAATAGTCAGTGCGACCCGAAAAGAGAAATATTTTCAAGAATTGAGCAAGCGAGAAAATCTCTCGTGAGTATGAAATCATTTTTTTACAAGACGAGACTCAGTGTAGAACTGAGAACTGAATGGAGCCAGATGCTACGTCTCTGTGTTACTCTAATGGATGTGAGGAGCTGGACACTGGATTCACAGACCGAAAAGAGAATAGAAGCCTTTGAAATGTATATGTACAGACGGATGCTGCAAACTTCATGGTACAAAAGTGATCATCAACGATGAAATTACAAACCAAACCCAGCGCATGCAGAAATAAAAGAGATACTGAACACCAGCAAGGGAAAGAAAATGCAATACCTGGGTCATGTGGGATGAGAGGTCATAAGTAGATACGGAAATACTGCGGCCCATAATAGAGGGCAAAGTGCAAGGGAAAAGATCAACAGGAATACGCTTCAGAACAAGGAAGCTAAAAGATTTAAGGAGATGGGCCTTGAACGCTCTGTCTGGTGGATATCTTCCGGGCTGCAATTGCCATTCCAGAGCCACACTTGCCATTTGATCGCCAACCTCCTTCGGCAGGAGAGGAAGTGATAGGTCTAGTTTTACCTGATCAGTTTTAATTTAAAAATAGATGCAGTTTTCTTTTAAATTGGATAAAATCGGTTTGTCCAAAATTGTTCACATTTGAAATGTGCATTTATCATATGCAGACCTTTAAAACTGTATTTATGACTTTGCTGTAAAATCAACATGGGCGCCAATATTTGGATAGTTCAAAATTTGCATGGGATTTCTTATGTTTCCAACCACGATGCAGACCCAGTATATGAGAACTTCACCTTTTCATCATAACCCAAATGGTCATTTCGTTATGATTTTCGTAATAATACATGAAAATATGATTATTTAATTTATCTGGGCCTTAAATAATAAAAAATATACATAATAAAAAAGTGTCATTATACTGATTAATCTACATAGTTTTCAATACTAGATAGCGGAAATTAATCTTTAATTCATTTTCTTTTTCATTCAAATTTGAAAAGAATAACAATTGAAACTGACATTTGAAAAGTACATTTTTTTAAATAATTTATTCCGGTAAATTTAAAATGAGCTTTTTTTAGAAAATAAAGTGAATAAAAGTATTTATAGAAAAATTCCATTTTATGCAACTTCACACATGACAGTATACATGGACATGCTCTTGAAAGTTATTTAATATAGATGGAAAAATTCCATACAATAAAATATTTATTCCGCCTTTTATATTTTTCTGTCATAAAGAATAAAAGAATCATAGCTTTATTGTCTAACTTATTTAAGTTTTTTAACCTTTAAGAATTTAATTACATATTTTACATACAGTATGTCCCCGGATTGCCTTTACAAGAGGAATTTGATTTATTATTGACATTGCAACATTTTTATTATTGATATTGATATTGACAAATGCATTCTTCAAAATTTTGCTCGTTCTAAAATACTTTCCGTATTCTCGTTTATACTTTGATTTAAAAATGTACATAATATAAGTATACAATAAGATCGAAAAATCAGAGGGTTGACAAATGCATTCTTCATAAAAAAATTTGCTTGTTCTAAAATGTTTTCCGTTTCTTTCGTTTTCCGTATTCTCGTTCATACTTTGATTTAAAAATGTACATAATATATGTATACAATAAGATCGAAAAATCAGCGATGGGTATTATCGTAATGAAGATCGCTACCATTTTATATGTAAAATTATATGAGAAATGTCATCGACCGTCATTAGCAAGCCAACAAGACGCCGATTTATTTTCGAGCATATCGTACTATATCGATGAAATATAACATACATGCATCAAAAATGTTACAATTAACCTAAAAAAAGATATCTGTTCATATAAGGTCATTTTTAAAATCTGGATAGCTTTTTGACGTGAAAAATATCTGACAATATATCACAGAAATTGGGAGATACAATTAGCCGTAGGTTACAGCGCGGAAATGAGGAGTAAACCATTTTTCACGTAAAAAGTGAGTTATAAACGGAAAAATTCCACGTTCACCGAACGAACTGACTGAAATTTGCAGGAGACCGCCGGCACATCAGTCAGTCTTTGTTTAAAACCAATCGATAAGCAATTACAACAAATTGCCTCGGCTCACACTTTGGAAATAATATAAGAATGCCATTAGGTAGTTATAGAGACTTCTCTCTCTTCTCAGAGGCGTATGTGTTTCCAGATGTTGGTTACTATATTGGGTAATTTATCGTTTTTGTTTACTGCGGCTCGGAGTAATTGTGTTGCTATCAACAAATAAGTTCTTATGGTTTTGACCAAGAATATTTTCTTCTCCCTATAATATTTTCCTCCAATTGTAATCTGTATTGCAGGAGATGTGATCTACTCCAAATATTAAGCAATTTTCTTCCAAGAGCCTTTTCTTTTAGCCAAAGCGGTACTTGGATCAAAACACTTAGAAGCTGCGCGTCTTTATTTGAACACCACTTGGATCGTATCAAACCGATTTAATCAGTTGGTAATATCCAAACAACCTCCTGCGAGATCGCGCAGCGTCCAAGTCTACTTGGACCAAGTCAACTGGTTTTGCTGCCATATAAATATAATAATTACATATGTTTGATGTTGCGCGACTCACTTCGTTTTTCTATGCTATCAACTGTTTTATCAAAGTCGAGTTGAAGGTTTGTTAGAGTCCAAGGAAGTTGACAGCCAGACTACTTTGAAGCAACTTTCATCTTACTAATTTTTGATCTTACTCTCCAACTCGACTTGGATAAAATAGTCAATAACACTCTACAAGTATGTACATGCGACACGCAGAATTATTAGAATTATTATAAGTACAGGGTGTCCCACTAAGAATAGCTCTCGGCTGTATCTCGGAAAGTATTAGTCGTAAAGCTTGCGGAAAAAAATATTTATGAGTAAAGAGGCTATGAGAAATTGATGGAAATTATTTCCAAGTTTGTAGAACGGCCGCTAGAGGTCGCAACTGCTATAAAAAATATGAAAATGGATTTTTTATACAATTTTGCCTAGATAACAAGTACTATAAATAATAGCTTCATAATCTTCAGAAAATTTTGCATATTTTTTGTTAGAACCATTTTCCTTTATCTGCCAAAATAAAGTGGTGGGGGAAGGTTCGATCTGTTTTTATTTAAATATTAGTAACTCCGACTGGACACAACGGAATCCAACAAACGGGGCTCTGTTTAAAGAGTTGTTTGTTACTATACAGGGTGAGTTTCCACGATGTTCTCTATGGCTATCTCGGAAACTACTGGAGATAGAGAGTCGGTTAAATCAATGGGAAAGAATTGCAGTTTTGTGGAAGTCAGCAATATGCGCTTTTTCAGATTTTGAAAAGTGCATGTATTTACTAGATATTTCGAAAAACAAATTTCGGGTTTTTATATAAGAACTTTGTGAATTAAGAGAGGCGAACTAGAAGCGGCGGTATCGGAGAAAGTTTAATTAAGTCGACCGGTCCTTCTATGAGAATGTAGTAATTCAGTTTTACAAAGATGCAACTCAAAACAATGGCGGATTTTTTGAACATTTTCTAAAATAACTTAAAGTGTATGTAGTGATATTATTTTTTTAAGTTTTAGTTTGTGTAATGTAAATTGTAAAGAACCGTAAGAGCAACGGCGATTGAACTTGTTTCCATGGCTAGCTAAATGAATTTGTTTAAAAATGATAAGAATTGGCAATAACTCCGTAATTTTTCGAAGAAAAGATATTATAGCTTATATCACTAAAAAGCTTAAAAAATGGCGCTTTTTATGAAGTCATGGCCAACTATGGTTTCCATTTAAAAAAAACTATGTTTGTGTCATATGTCAAAAATGACAGACTTTAGAAAAAAACGGAGGACACAGTCTCATTAAGGATGTGACTATCTACAACTTTTATCTGAAAACTTTTTGTCTAAAATAGCTTATAATGGAATTAGGGACAATTTTTAAAATAGCCGAAATTTGTTTTTCTGAAATATCTAGTAAGCCATGAACTTTTTCAAAAAATCTTGAAAGGCGCATATTTTATGACCCCACAAACTGCAATTCTTTCCCATTTAACCGACTCTCTATCTCCAGTAGTTTCCGAGATACCCATAGAGAACATCGTAGGAAACTCACCCTGTATATTATACCATATAAACTATAATAACAAGCTTTTGAATGTGGACGCTAGGGGGGCACTCTCTTACAACTCAACAAACATTGCGCGTTTTTTCAAAAAAATAAATGCGATAAGTATAATATGTAATTTAAGCTGATGGTAAAGAGTAACAAAAGCTTAAAAAGTCAGCGAAAACCGCATCTTTTTTTACAAACCGAATATATTAGCAATATTATAATACATACGAAAAGGTAAGCCATTAGTTACATTATTTTTATAACACGGTACAGCCCTCTTGATTATGACCATTCTAATAAAAAATAAGATTAAATCGACAATATACCAGAATACCACAATTCCAGATGTATTAATATCTAGTAATTAGGATATGAATTTGAATAGACTGAATAGATTGACAGTGAATAAGAAACGCGCCTCAGTGAAGTCATTGTATGTTTGGAAAAAAGTTGCTTTGACGTAATAGTATACACGTCAAAGTGTTATTAGATCAACATCTTTGATATTCTTAGCAGTGTTTTTCCCTTTAGAAGAAAGGCATTTTAGAAAAGCGATCAAAAAGGTAAAACCATTGACAGTGAATAAGAGAAACGACGCCCTAAAAGTGAAGTCATGATATGTTTTGAAAAGTTGCTTTTTTGACGTAATAGTATAAACGTCAAAGTGTTATTAGATCAACATTTTGATATTCTTAGCAGTGTTTTTCCTCTTTAGAAGAAAGGCATTTTTAGAAAAGCGATCAAAAGGTAAAAAACCATTGACAGTGAATAAGGAACGATGCCTCAGTGAAGTCATGGTATGTTTTGGAAAAGAGTTGCTTTTGACGTAATAGTATAAACGTCAAAGTGTTATTAGATCAACATTTTGATATTCTTAGCAGTGTTTTTCCTCTTTAGAAGAAAGGCATTTTTAGAAAAGCGATCAAAAGGTAAAAAACCATTGACAGTGAATAAGAAACGACGCCTCAGTGAAGTCATGGTATGTTTTGGAAAAAAGTTGCTTTTGACGTAATAGTATAAACGTCAAAGTGTTATTAGATCAACATTTTGATATTCTTAGCAGTGTTTACCCTCTTTAGAAGAAAGGCATTTTTAGAAAAGCGATCAAAAGGTAAAAAACCATTGACAGTGAATAAGAAACGACGCCTCAGTGAAGTCATGGTATGTTTTGGAAAAAAGTTGCTTTTGACGTAATAGTATAAACGTCAAAGTGTTATTAGATCAATATTTTGATATTCTTAGCAGTGTTTTTCCTCTTTAGAAGAAAGGCATTTTTAGAAAAGCGATCAAAAGGTAGAAAACGCTGCTGAAACTATTAAAATGTTGATATAATGACATTTTGACAAAACCCGGATTCCCTTGTTCTGAACCCTAATTGATTAAGGTTTCCGGAAGCTCTAAGGAACCTAAGGGATTCTCTAAGAAACCGGGATTTCCAAGTCCCCCCAAAGCCAGTATCTGGGACGGTTTGACAGAGGGTAGTTCTCCATCTTCAATATCAGTCGTACCAAAGTTTATGGCACGAATGGTTGTCGTCTCGACGCACTCAGTGATGAGGCGTTCTGGTGTTTCCCAATTTTACAATAGATCTTTAAGGTCGCAGTGATTAACCCCCCTCCCACTCATTCTACATTCTTCTGGTAAACATTATAGGAACTTTAAAAGAACTAGGGTGTAAGAATAATAATATAGCATCAGTACTTATTTAGAAGATTTGATTTCGACCGCTAGAAAGTATCATGGCCTTTCGCATGTAACAAAAAAATAATTTTATTAATTTTACCGAGTCCCGAAAGTGCCGGAAAACTGGGAATTAATGATGATATTACATGGTTAGCAAAATGCGCGGTCAGTGTTCAAAAGTGCTTTTGTGTATTGTGGTGAATTAGTGCTTTTATTGCTTTTTACATTAAATCTTTCAAAATATATCTATCATTTTGAAAATATTTGAAATTGAGAACATTAATTAGATAATTTCTTAACATACTTTGGAATTTTGTTATCAAGCATACAAATAAAGTCTCTTAAAATGTAATTGTTTTGCACCAGTTGAATAAAATGTTCCAAAGTTTCTGGAAGGAACTTTAAAATTTCATCTCAACAAACCTTTCTGCTGGTTCTCTAAAGACGTCTGTAAATCGTTTCCAGCGTACTGGGAAGCGGAAAACAATTTCTATTTGTAATTGGTCATTGGTCGGTTATTTATACAATAAATCGGGAACGAACTAATGTTTCAGTGATTTTCTCAAGTTACTAACGCAAAAAGAGTTAGAAATAAGCCGTTCTATTTTTTATGTCTTTGTAAATTTAATGGAATTGAAATGGGTTGAAATGGCTGCCACATGTCACTTTTATTGAAAAAAATTAAAACGTGGGTGTAATATATACAGGTTAATCGTATGGTTAGGGTCCCATTTTATGTGTGTACCTAGATTATGTAAATGGGTTATCTAGGCTGAATTATTATTGGCTATACATACGGCATTGGCAGATCTACTCGCCTAGATCATATACCGGGTAATGCATTATCGTTGGAAATATAGGATCTCGCAGGAAAATTTTAAGTCGTAAATAGGTTTTTTAAAGGTCTACCTATGTTGAATACACATGCCGAATTTGAACAATTTTGGACCAGCCGATTTTAAGTAATTTAAGAAAAACTGCATCTATTTTTAAATTAAAACTGAACAGGTAACAATGCAAAACCAGTCAAATGTCAACATACCTTAAGTTGTCAACCTATGATCTTATCACTGACAAATGTATTTTGTTGTGCTGCATACACTACTACGTTATAGTGCGTCCGAAGTCTTAGTGTCCCCGAAATGTATTTTTGTAATATAAAACTGTTTGTATGTGGCAAGAGCCTAACGTTTAGAAAATACAATTTGACAGTGACAAAATTATCGGATGACAACTGAAGCCACTTTTGTATTTGCCTTATCATATAAAAAATCTAAAAATGATGATAAAATAGTTTCTGTTAAGCTTTTGGCACAAAAAAAATACAAATTTATGATTCAGAGTGTAATAACTATTTAGTCAACATGTTTAATTTATGTCAATGATGACAAGTATTCATAATTTCGATTCCAAATATCTCGAGAACCATTACTCGTAGAGATTTTTACCAAGAGACTTTTTTACGTAAAAAAAAACTTCGTAAATGTATATTTTTTTATACAGGTACAGATGAAAAGTTATTACTCTTGAAACCAGTTAAAAATACGTAGGTGGTGCCCTCTACAAGTACGAGTCATATTGGCATCAAAATCAAATATCTCATGACAAAAAACTCCCAGACACAAATTTTCATCAAAATATCAACGTTAGTCTAAAAATTGTTTGATGACTCATGATTTTAATGATTTTTTTTAAATTGTAAATTAATTCTTTCTTAACGGATGCTACGACAGAAATTTTTATTCCGAATTTATTTTGAGCATATACAGGGTATAACAATAAGACGAAGTTTTTTGCCTCAACTTTGAAACACCCTGTAGGGTGCAGCAGCGGTAGTAGCTATTGCTAATCAAATCACATTGTAGCCTCGTCTTTTGTGAGCATTTTGTCTTTTTAATCACTACATTATCTCTGTTTGTATTGGAGATACACGCTGCTTTAAAACGAACGTCTCGGAAAAATTCTTTGCAGGCAAAACCGCAATTCATCCGTGAAAAGGATTTTAGTCCAATACTCAATATCCCAATTCACATGTAAACGCGCAAACTGAAGACGTGCTCGATGATGTCTTGGAAGTAGTTGGAGTCCTGTGGCAGGCCTCCTTGCAGACAAGCTGTTTTCTTTTAGTCTTCGTCGGATTGTTCTCTCACTGACTTGAGTTCTACGCACGGCTTGTAGCACATGTTGATTCTGAAACGCTATAATTCTACGATTTCGAAACGTTTCAAGACAATAAGGCAGTCGTCAATTGCATTTGTCTTCCGGTTTCTTCCGGAACCCACTTTCCTGGTGAAATTTCTGGTTTCCATATGCCGATTCCAGGCATCCTTGACTGTTGCTCGTGGTATATCCAGGGTACTTCCCCTAGGAGATGCAAGACCTTGTCGTTGGTGGGGAAGCTCCTGGTCAGGTGCTGGGGGGAATCCCCCCTAGCACTTGGCTTGGTCTAAGAAGCATCTCACTCATCGTCTTGTCCCTGACTGTAGTGTCGTGGGCAGGGAATTGCACCAAGACATATAAC
>NW_022146633.1:20905-27369 GCF_002938485.1 Sitophilus oryzae | reverse complement strand
CAAATGTTAAATTGCAGTGTGGTAAAAAATTGTCAGTGGTGCCATTGTTTTTGAAGTTGGAGTACCAAAATTTGGTAGGAGAGTTTTATAGAGATGAAAAAAAAGATATATGTAAAGATATTTTAGTTAAATGATAGACGGTGTTCAAAATACATTTATGAATTTCAACTACTTAAAATTAAAAAATCTCAAATTTTTTTAAATGGGACATATTTGGGACATATATTATAATTTTTGGGACATAATATTGGGACATATATTATAATTTTTTCTGATAGATTTGACAAAACTCTTCAACTTTTATTAAGTATGTCATATCCCTATTTTTAATAGTTTGCGATTTATTCCCATTTTTTCTCATATTTTCAATACAATTACCCTATAAAATCATAGTTACCATGAAACAAAACTATTTATTACTTACCTTTAACAGGTAGCTTCATAATTAGTTACAATTGCTGGTATTAGTTAGAATTAATTAACTTTACTCAAATAAACTAAATCGCAGTAGTGAATTTCTCGGTGTATTTCTATATTATGAAAGTTGACACTTGGGATTTTTCGTCGGGGCGAATAGCCACAGATTAGGGTAATACTAGATTACCTAATAGCCGAAGACTACTGATATATGAATTTTCTTCGACATACAGTAAAGTTTTTTCTCGTAGTAATTCTGGTTTATAATTCATTTGGTAAAACCAATATTACTACTGCCGCGAAACCGTCCCATTACACACTGAAGATGTTTTCTAGATAATATACATCTATCCTTATAGTAGTTAGCAAAGTACTATATAATATACAGTACTGAACCAAAAAATGTGGTTTTCTAAGCTTGTCCGTGTATATCAATCACATTAACTAATTACTAATTTCAAGAAAATCTGTAACTATTATCTCTACAATTTATACTTATTACAACAAATTAAACTAAAATTCTAATTTTGTTCTTAACTTGCTTAACAGACATGAAATTGTGATAATTATTACTTTTTGTCATGGCAACTATGATGTTATAGCGCAATTGTATTAAAAATATGGGTAAAAATAGAAAAAATTGAAATAAATCGCAAACTAATAAAAATAGGTATATGACATTCTAAATAAAAGTTGAAGAGTTTGGTAAAATCTATCAGAAAAAATGATAATATATAGGATGTACCATTTAAAAAATTTGAAATTCCTTAATTTTAAGTAGTTCAAATTCCTAAATATATTTTGAACACCCTGTAACATCTAACTAAAATATCTTTACATAGGTCTTTTTCTATATCTCTATAAAATTCTCCTACCAAATTTTAGTTGTCCAACTTCAGAATCAATGCTATCATTGACAATTTTTTAACCCACTGCAATCTAACATTTGTTTAAACAAATTTAAATATAACAAAAACTATTAATTTTAATTTTAGGTATATAACATTATATATAAAAAAAGTTATAGAATTTTACGCAGAATCTAAAAATAAAATAAAAAATAGGGTGTTGCATTTAAAAAAACATATGTTATATTCGCCACACTTTTTGAAGCACCCTGTATACTGTACAATAATTTTAAAATGTGTATCTTAACCATCTCTATAACTTTTATGTTTAATATTTGTTTTTGTAAACCTCGAAACAAATGAGATAATAGACTTTACTCTATCGTTGACTCACCCTGTACAGTTCAAAAGGTACAAGAATATTTTCCACGAAAATTTAAAGGGGATAAGCATATAAAATCAGTGGGAGGAAGCAGCGCATAACAAAACACAATGAAGAAAAACTGTTAAGTCAGTTAACAACGACAACCAAAAAGTAAACAGGCAACAAAGCAATGAGATTTTTGAATATCCGGAACGCGGTAGGCGGATAACATCACGTATCGGGCTTTTCAGTCACAGAAAAGCTCATAGAAGAAAATCCGCCCTGCGTAACCATCTTCTGAGGCGTGTCAAATACTTGTCAGCAGTAAAAAGATCATTTACAAGTAGCACGAGTTGTACTTCTTCTTCTACTTATTTTCGATCTGTTCATGTGTTAGTTTTAAGGTCTCTGTATGAGTTTTTGGGAGGTAAACTGCCAACTGTCTTTTCATCTTTTTGGAGGTCTTCCAAGCTGTCTTTTACGTAATAGACTATTTTCTTCAATGCGTTTTACGTCTTTTTTGTGTCTACCCCATCTTATAACGTCCTGTATTCCACATTGTTATCTGATATCTGTGTGTTCCTAATTCTGTCTCTCCTATAGTCTTTCCCATTATAGTTTTTAGGCTTTGTATTTCAGCAAAACTTGTAGAAACGTCCACAAATACGAGTAACAAATAGAAGAAATTAGCCAACTGTCTTTTCATCTTTTGGGAGGTCTTCCAAGCTGTCTTTTACGTAATAGACTATTTTCTTCAATGCGTTTTACGTCTTTTTTGTGTCTACCCCATCTTATAACGTCCTGTATTCCACATTGTTATCTGATATCTGTGTGTTCAATTCTTGTCTTCCTATAGTCTTTCCCATATAGTTTTTAGGCTTGCATTTCAGCAAAACCTTGTAGAAACGTCCACAAATACGAGTAACAAATAGAAGAAATTAACAACTACTGCGTTATAAATGTAATGTTAACTAAAGCTTTATATTGAATTTTAATGAAGCCAGACCAGATCAGAGGAATTTAATGAGTGACGTAGGCTAAATGTACGTACCTTTGTGTTTAAAAATTTATGCGAAATAATTTTGAAGGAAAAACACTTTGTTACGATACTGCGTCAGAAGGTGAAAGCTCGCCAGTAATTGTTTAAAATTTATTTGTATTACGTATTTTCGCAGCTAATAAATTTTAATAAATTAAAAAAAGTAGTCATCATCATCTTCAGCTTATTATTCAACCTAATTCACTATTGTGTAGCCTCCCTCTTGTAGTTCGGCTCATACTATTTTGGCTATGCAGGCCTAAGTTATCCTGCTAATTTTCTGTGCTCGCCCTGTATATATTTCTTAAATGTTTCTTAACCAGCTAATGCTTAGTACAGGGTATCCCAGGCTGAGCGTACACAGTTTCTAAAGAACTATAAGATCTAAATCGAGATTTTTTGCATCATTGTTTCACAATGATTATCGATTAAAAATATTTTCAATATGGCGGCACTTCCGGAAATGCCGGAAGTTGACAGCAACTTTCTTATTTTAAATGGGTGCCCCCATTTTTTATTATGTACTTAAATTCTCTGTAGAATTTCATAAATATTGATGTTAAACACTCTATATCTAACATTAACCGTTTTTGAGAAAAAAAAATATTTAAATTTTTTGGACGAAACAAACTACCTGTCAAAAAAATTTGTATAGCCTAAAAGTCAAATTTAGTGTTTACCCCAGCCACTGTGATATAAAGAGAAGACATGTGGCTATTTCAAAAATTAAATAGTTCAAATGTCATATAATTATGGCGGTAGCTGTCGTGGAATAATTGAGTGATTAAAAAATTATTATAAATTATAAATCATTTTTTTCAAATGTGGAACCGACTTTTTTTTATTTTCAATTAATGAAAAGGTTTTTCAATTCGTTACTTTTTGACTATGTATATTCCTAAAATAAATCGTTTTTAAGTTATTTAAGATTTAGTTTTACAACGTATATTTTTCTTGATATCATAAAATTTTATAGAGAATTTAAGTATGTAATAAGAAAGTTGCTGTCAACTTCCGGAAGTGCCGCCATATTGAAATCATTTTTAATCGATAGATCTCATTGTGAAACTATGATGTGCAAAAAATCTCCGAGCTAGATATTGTAGTTCTCTAAAAACTTCTAATGTACGCTTAGTCTAGGACACCCTGCATAATGTACCTAAATCACATGCATTTGTTTTAATAAAATTAAACTAATAAGCTTAAGAATATTTGAGAAAGTCAAGGTAAAAAATGATAGTTAGGTACATACTAAACAGCTAAAAGCAATTAAATACAAATGTCATGTAAAATAAATATTCCGAAACATAACCAGATTGTTTAAATTTTGTCGTGTTTATCCGAAAATGGAGGTAAAATTGAAGTTGAATCCTTGTTATAATCCTTGAACCACATCGGTGACACTAATACCAACAGTATACTTAAAATATATAAAATACAAAAGCCAAGGTTTCGGTTACCGCACTGTATAAAGCAGAGTACTTCTAAAGTATTATACAGGGCGGGTCTTAAATATGTGCAAATTGTTCACTATAAAATACCTAATTGTTATTATTATTTTCTAGTTTTCAGTGCACATAAGATAAAACCGTTTAACTTAAAAGTTTTTTTACCGATTTTTTATTTTACTTGGTAGTTTTATACAGGTACGGACGAAAAGTTATTACTCTTCATAACACTTAAAACATATGTAGGTGGCGCTTCCTACAAATAGGAATATTATTGACATGGAAATCAAATTTCTCATGTCAAAAAAACTCCCAGACACCAATTTTCATCCAAATATTGATTCGGGAATTATTGTAAACAATCGAAATAAAAATTAAAGTTCTACACCCTGTATCTTCGAAACTAAGCATTCTAGGACATACATTAATACGAACGTTTTTTACTTATTTTTATCTACAGAATATGCTGCCGAAGTTTCCGGAATAAAGTTTGGACCACTCTGTATTTTATACATATCCAAGAAGAATAAAGAATTGCTATTGATTTTATTTTATATTAATTTATTTCGCCGAAATAAATTCAAACTTGTATTCTAACAAAATACCGTTCTATAACCTTTGATATCTTATTAACAAGTATTTGATTCTAAAGTTCAAATTTAATAAAAAAATATATTCAAAAACTGGTTTTAAGCTATAAAACATCAAAATTATAGTATCAAATAAATAAATTTAACCACCTTCGCCATATTGTCCATATTAATGTATTAAATAGATACATATAATCACAGATTATTTGCGTAGCTAGATATTCTGTGATATAATATATCATTTATTACTGTTATACTCTATTTTTTCTTCACATTTTTTAAAAATATATGTACAGGGTGTGAAAAAAATTGTATATCTAACTACAGACAAAAATAAAACAAGAAGTTCCTATGAACATATACCCTAAAATCACAGAATATCTAGCTAGGCAGCTAGATATTCTGTGTTTATAGCCCTCGAAAGGGTAAATAAAAATAATATATTTTGTTTATTTTTAAGGACATTGGTAAGCCGTTTTTCTTGAAATTTGGTACTTTACACAAATTTTAACGCTAAAGCGAATGGCGATAATGTAAAATTCCGTAACAGCCTTGAAAAGGTACTTTCCATTAAGATAGAGAGTACTACTGGAAGTACTTCTTTATCCTTATAGATACAGTAATTTTAACAAATGAGAATTAAAGCTAAGATTTTTTGTGTAAAAAATGTGCTCTTCGTTCAGTTCGAAACGGCAAACGTTTCTCAGGATATTTGCGTTTAAAAGTTACAAAGTTTTCGTAAATATTCTTAAAGACGCTTTATATACACGTAAATAAGTAGTTAGCCGTGGGCCGGCCATTATGACGGGAGCGGGTAATGGGGGTAATTACCGCTCCCAGAAAGAAATTTAATTTATTTTACATTATTTTCCTTCGAAAAATCGACAACTATGCATAACTATATGAAAATCCTTCGCGGACACAATACGGTACATTGGTCGAGGATAGGAAATTGAGAGAGAACAAGCCGCTGAATAAGCATAGGATACAACATTATAAGTGAACAGTGCTTTCCATAAAATCACACTAAAGATTAAAAAAGTATACAAGTAATATATAGCTGTACCTGATTTTTTTCGAGAAAAGACTATGAACTATGACTCCCGGCAGCACAAGCGGTACATTGTGAGGCAGAAAATTGTAGAGAGAAGAACAGCCTATTAACATAGGAACTAGCAACAATTTTAACTGAACAGGTGCTTTCCATAAATAATGATTTCGGTATATATATGTAATGATTTCTTGTCGAAAATCGACACTATGAAACTATAAACTTCCGCGGACACAACGGTAACGATTGTGAGATAGGGAAATTGTAGAGAAGCAAGCCCTATAACATAGGATTTTAATGGACAACATTTTAATGAACAGTGCTTTCCATTAAAATCAATAAAATTGAAAAATATCACGAAGTAATATATATGGTCTGATTTTCTTTCGAAAATCCGACAACTATGAAAACTATGAACCCTTTCCCGACACAAACGGTACATTGTGGAGATATGGAAATTGTAGAAGAAACAAGCCCTATAAACATAGGATACAACATTTTTAATGAACGCGTGCTTTCCATAAAAGTCATAAAATGAAAAATTATCACGAAACGCTAATATATATGGGTAGCTGGATTTCTTTTCGAAAATCGACAACTAGAAACTATGAACTCTTCCAGGACACAAACGGTACATTGTGAGATAGGAGATTGTAGAGAGAAACAAGCCGCTATACCGACATAGGATAAGCAACAGTTCTTAATGA
>NW_022146633.1:0-11386 GCF_002938485.1 Sitophilus oryzae | reverse complement strand
GTCCCTCCCCAACGAAAACGATTTTGAAATTCTATTGTGGGTCAGTTTAACTTTAACGATATTGAGACCGCACCTGATCGTTCAACCTTTGTGGGTAAGTGGAAAAATGCGTAAACATCTAGGAAATAATAAGAAAAATAGCAAATTGGTCAAAGAATTTATCCTTATCATTTACTCTTGATAAATGTTTAAATAAACTTTTCAAATTTCAATCCTTCTTATTTTCTCAATGACTCGACCCGATTTTCAGAAAAACGTAGCGGGGAAGCCATAGAGAATAGAAAGTTTTTCTTACTGCGGCGCCACTTGACCCCACTTCCCATTTGAAAAGTTAGGGATTATTACACCCCCGCTAGAGGGTTGAAGATTTTGCACCATTTTTGGGGCAAAGTTGTCCCCCTACAAACAAAATTGACGTGGTTTTGGATTTTAAAAAAATTATCCCCACAAGAAGGTCTTGGTGGAACGGGGATCGGGCCCTAAGCCTTATGCAGGTTTCTGAAACTTATACTAATATATAAAATCCTTTAAGTGACTGGACATACTGATTAATCACGATCCTGCTCAAACCACTCCAACGTAAGAAGCTCAATTTTGGCATACAGGTTGATTCTAGGGTGTAGAGGTTCGATAAGAAGGATTTTTTCGAAATTCCAGTTCCAAAAAGGGTAAAAAACCACCCGTCAAATATTACAATATTTTTGTATTTAAAAAAACGGTCAAGTTTCCGAAAACGCTTTCAAACACGTATATTCTTTTATTTTGTTTTACATATTTTAAGATTTTAAAATGTATACAGGGTGTTTCGAAAAAATCCGGTCATTGATTAATCACGATCCTTCTTAAAGTGCTTGACGTAAAAAGTTGATTTTTGAAAACAGATTGACGTTAGGGTATAGAGGTTCGAAAAAAGGAATTGAAACTCGAATTCTAAGGATGTGAAACTATCCCCAAATATTAAAAATATTTTTATTTAGAAAACCCAGTGAGTTTTTCGAAAAACTCTTAAAACACGTATATTTTATTTTGTTGTTTTTAATATATTTTAAGATCTTTATAAAGTTATACAGGGTGTTTTATAAAATATGACCATTAAGTAATCACTGATTTTGCTTAAACTGTTTGACGTTTAAAGCTGATTTTGGCAAATGGATTGACTGTGGGGTTGAGGTTCGACAAAGAGGGGTTTCTCAAAAGGGGTTACATGGGTTTTTAACAGGACACTGCCTCCCTCAACGAATACCTCAGTAGACTGAAGCTAAGAAACAACGGCGAATGGTGATTCTGTATGAGGAAATGGAAAACACCGAACATCTTATCCTGAGGCTGATAAAAACGATTCGTGGATATTGATATCGGAGATAGAGAACTAACCTCTAAAACTGTCCTGTAGATAATTGGCTCTTGTCAAAGTCTGAATATATATTTTTTTGATTCCTGTTGTACTACCAAAGTCTATATACTACTTTCTATAAAATCAATCTATAGACAATATATAGAGCTACAAATCTGAGGTGAATGAGCATTGGTATCTCGGAAACCGTAATAGATACGAAGACGGTTAAACCTGACCTTTCCTTCTTTATTCATTTTGAATCTGTTTGTTTAATCCGCAAGCACATATCTGCTATTCCTGAAAGGTCACCTCATAACTATCCACTTAGGAATGTAGAGCACGATCTTTATCTACAAACCCCGAGCTCAGAACTAATTAAAGGTTCAATACTGTACAATGCCAAAAATGTACAATCATCTACCTTTGAATATCAAGTCGTTTCTCTCTATTCTTTCCGCATTTCTGCAAAAGCTCTAAAATCATACCCACTGGAGAGAGCCATGCGGTAAACGACTTTTTGTTGATGTTTAATTATGAACAATTTTGAATTTTAAATTTTGATCATCCCACACACTGGTCAGGGTCAAGCATTTAATATTCTTATAACCTTTAAAATTATATCTATTTCCTGCGTACCCTTTCTCTAAAATTGTCCATGTATATTCTTTTGTAATTTTAAAGACTTAATTTTTTTAGGTTTATTTTTTGAATTGTATTATTTGTATTGTGTATCTTTTGTTTGTATTTCTTTTGTGATTTTGTTGCTCTAGGAGGCTTCTATCATTTAGGTTGTTTCTTGGCTTTGTACAATAAAGGTTGTTTCCTTTGTTGTTTTTAAATTAGGGCCCTAATCACCCAAGATGCCATCAAAAGCTCTTTTAAAATGTCAAGTGGATTTTGAGTTTTTAGAAAACGTTTTTTTTTTTTTTAATTTTTTTTTTGTCGTTACTTTAGAAAATCAAAACTAATTGTAATTGCCCCTCATAGCCACCTTATTAGGGCTATCTGATAGTATTTTAGATTTTCAAATTAGCTGATATAATTTGTGAGATACAGAGGCCAACTTAATTTTAAATACACCCTGCATTTTTTATTTTCCCAGTTTCCTTTGAAATAACTCATCCTTGAGTCAACGGTATGTAATATTTTATACGTTATTTTGTTTTAAAATTAAATAAAACTATTTTACCGGTAATTAGTTATTTAAAATAATTTCAAGTCCGACTTGTTTTTAAATTATTAATCTGATTATATCCATCGTAATAATATTGATCAGCGCTAACTAACATTGAATAAGGAAAATCAAACCAATTGTAAGATTCAAATAAATAATATCCAATATCCATGTCAGCAATTTAAAGATATTATTTTAACTTGTTTTTATTGTGAATTTCAAATCTCAGTGTAATGACCCAATAATAATGCATAATATTAGTCGTAGTTTTATAAATAAATCAACTTCTACAAACTAGTTTCTAATGCTCTTACATGTTTGAAAGGGTTACCACCTCCTATTCCACAATTTTATTATTCGTTCAATTTTATTTATAATTCTTTGAACATATATTTTATAATTTGAATCCATTTGGTAATCTTTATTGTAAACATTGAAAAATATTGATTTCAATTTTACAAATGACCCTGTAATGCTAAATTGCCGCCCCTCTTTGAGTGACAGATCCAAGAACCCTCACACATTATACTGCTCTTGCATTTCCAATCCATCTTCCGGCAAAATGATTTGATTGTTTATATTATATTTATATTATTTATTTTACATTTTTTATTCAATGTCTTACCCTCTACATCATTGTTAAGTTTGAAGGTTTATCAACATTTAAAAAAAAAATAGAGCTGGACTTCATGAAGTTGAAGATTCTTTTCAAAAAACTGCAAAATAAAAAATGCAGGTCGTATTTAAAAACATTACCGTTCATCCCTCTGTATCTCACAAATTATTAGCTAATATGAAAATCTAAAATTACTGGCTATGAGAATGTGCAATTAGTTTTTTGATTTTCTAAAAAGTAACGACAGGAAAAAATAAAATTGATTTTGAAAAAATCCTTGAAATTCTTTAACTTTTTTATGGCATCTTGGTGAACATCCCAAAGCGCTACTTTGCCCCAATTTAACAATCTACGTACCTATTACGGTTACCGAGATACCAATGCTCGTACCTCGAATTTGTAGCACCCTGTATATACGTCATTATTTTGTAGTGCCTTGCTTTGTTATTATTTATTAAATTTCTATTTAACGCATGTGACTAACAAAGACGATATGTTACTTAAACAAACCAAAATAATAAAATAAAACTAAACTAAAACAACCTTAAGTTTTCTTTAACTGTACTCATTAGATTCACCTTGCCCTCACTTCATTTCATAACAAATAATTAAACATTCGAACCATCGCAAAGGTTATACTATATATATTTGTTGTAAAATGTAGCTCAAAATAGTCATCAGTGATTTAACTATTTAACATTGATCAGCGATATTTTTTTATTGCACTTGATTAGAAATACCTACACATACATTTTTGCATTCAACTATGTTATCAATGCGAAATATGTGAGTAGTTATCAATACCAAGTATTAATGCCATTTCAACCGAGGCTGCAAGTAAATTTTTAATTTTAAGGACTTCGTGATTTAGATAGAAATAAAATTAAAAATTAAAATGAATTTTTGGCAGTTGGCGTTTTCAATTTGAAGGATTTAGCCAAATTTTGTCGATTAAAGGGCTGAAGGATTTTTATCCAAAAAGAAGGACAATACGAAGGTTTCTGCGATAAATTTTAATTGGTGAAACATCTAGACCCTTAAATATTCGAATTAAAGAACATAAAGATTATTTAAGAAAGGGAGATTTGTCAGGATTCATGGGACACAGGGCACAGAATAAATTTTAACAACGCCAAAATTATAATGAAAGAAGCGATAGCCTCTAAAAGAAAAATAACAGAGGCTTTTTAATACAATCTAATAAAAATACATGTATTGTTCATGCATCTGTAGATGTTAGTAATGTATGGCAATCGCTTCTTTGATTTTAAAGAACATGCCATAAATAAATATAACATACGTAAAAAATAAAAACAAATTAAAAACAATCTAACTAAAAATAGAAAGTATGAGGCTTTTTGGTTTTACCTTATTAAGTAATTGTTATCAGGTAGTAATTGTTAATTTTGAAGTTTAACTTTTGATTTAATGTCATTTTAACAGAACGTCAACGGTTTTTGTAGGCGGAGGTATCTGTTTTAAAAAAAACTAAAGTGTTAAAAAACTAAAATGTTAAATTTAAATATTTTTTTCTTTATTCTTTGTATTTTTTTGGTTTCCGACGACGGAAAGAGATAAACTTTCCGAAACGTTTACAGTGAAGGTTTCTGGTAGTTTTGCACAATAAAAATTGTTAAAATATGTAGTAGGAATATTTATTGTTTTCCCTACATCTATTTTTTCCTTTGAATAAGAAGACTAAGGAAGGAGCATAATGCTATCCATGTATTCATGCATGGTGGGCGGAAAAAGCACCATAAAAGCACTCTAGGGTGGGGATCCTTGACAGTTCTGTTTGACGGTTCATTTGACACATTTGAATTTGATTTGAAATTTTGTGGATTTGTCAGTCTTTACGGAGCTTATTTTATGTTATTTATTATTTATTCTACTACTGATAGTTGTATAAAGGTAGTGAATCTAGATGGAAATTGTGACAGAACTTAAATTAACAGTGACACTATCGCGATTTATCGAAAAAGATTCTAAAATAGTTGGTTGTGTAGCGTGCGGTAGATCTCGGCAAAAATTGAGTGAAATAATGGAACAACTTTTCGCTAGTAAGTGACTATATAATATACATACGTGTAGTAAACCGATCATTTATGAAATTCATTTAAATTAACTAAATTATATATTTTTCTTGCATTTTAGCTTTTATTTATTACTTGTCAAAGATTAGATGTCAAAGAATTTAGATACGTTTATTTGACGTACCTGCTTCAGTAGCGTATCGGATGTTTGTGTTAATAAATACTTATTAGAATTATATATTTTTATTACAATTTTAATAACTACCAACATTTATTCACAACGTAAAATAAAACAACAAATTATTGAGTCTAAGTCTACCCCACGTCTACCCTACAACATAGTTTTACATTTTTTAAATAAAATTAGAACGACACTGATAAACCGGAATTTAAGTCGGCCATATTTGAGGCCCATCGCGGTGTACCTAAGATTTTTGATATGCTCCTTCCTTAGTCTTCTTATTCAAAGATTTTTTTCACTTTAACGGTGTTGAATTCAGGATACCTCAGTTTAAAGCAACGTTGCTGTCAAAAAGTCAGGAATTCGAAAGATTTTACTCATTTAACTAAAAATTAATATTATAGATACATTTTTATCTTTCAACACGTCTTATAACACACTATACCATAACTAAATCCAAGTTCTTGATGTTGAAAAGATATATACAGGGGGTAAGTTTTAAATAAGTGCAAATATTTTCAGGACTGGTAAATCTGGATAAAAGACACATATTTTCTCTTTGTTTTCCAAATAAGTCCAAAATAATCGAGTTATATTACTTCGAAAATTTCCAAAAAAAAATAAATATTTTTTGCTTAAATTTTGAGAACCACTGGATATTTTCTCGGTTTTCTTTCTTGTAAATTTAATGTACCACCTATGTTGCCATACTGTCAAGACCATGGCGTCTTGCACGATTAATGATTCTCGGTTCAAGCAGTCAATGTAAGCAATGATTTTTTAAAAACATACTTTATAATACTGCTGTCGGGTATCTATCCCAGCATTTTTACATCGGGTTATTTTTTTAATAAAAAGAATTTGAAAAAAATTACCAGAAATAAGTTTTTAAAAATTTTCTCCTAATTATAAAATAGGTAAAATACACGAAATTTGGTGATTTTTCACAAGGTCTGGCATTTTTTGTGATGTTGCACGAATATGAAGGGTTTTAAGGCTATGTTGAAGAAATTCGCTCGAAAGTTTCTGGCAACACTGATTTTTGGTAAGAATAAAACTGAATTACAAAGAAGAACCAAAGACTATAGCGTTTTATAGTCAAGACTAAGACCAAGACCGATAGTGCAAGAATATAAATTTTTAAGCAACAAAAATATTCTTAAAATATTCTCACCTATTCACGGCATATTGATATTCATTTCATTTTATTGATTTTATGGAAAGCACTGTTCATTAAAATGTTGTATCCTATGTTATAGGGCTTGTTTCTCTCTACAATTTCCTGTCTCACAATGTACCGTTTGTGTCCGGGAAGGGTTCATAGTTTCATAGTTGTAGATTTTCGAAAAGAAATCAGTACATGTATATTATTTCGTATATTTTTCATTTTGTGGATTTTATGGAAAGCACTGTTCATTTAAAATATTGTATCCTATATGTTATAGGGCTTGTTTCTCTCTCTACACTTCCCTGTCTCACAAATGTACCGTTTGTTTGTGTCAGGGAAGGGTTCATAGTTTCATAGTTGTCGATTTTCGAAAGAAATCAGTACATGTATATTATTTCGTATATTTTTCATTTTATTGATTTTATGGAAAGCACTGTTCATTAAAAGGTTGTATCCTATATTATAGGGTTTTGTTTCTCTACAATTTCCCATGTCTCACAAATGTACCGTTCCCGAGTCGGGGAGAGATCATAGTTTCATAGTTTCGATTTTTGAAAGAAATCAGTACATGTATATTATTTCGTATATATTTTTGATTTTATTGATTTTATGGAAAGCACTGTTCATTAAAATCTTGTATCCTATGTTATAGGACTTGTTTCTCTTTACAGTTTCCTGTCTCACAATGTACCGTTTGTGTCCGGGAAGGGTTCATAGTTTCATAGTTGTCGATTTTTGAAAGAAATCAGTACATGTATATTATTTCGTATATATTTTTCATTTTATTGATTTTATAGAAAGCACTGTTCATTAAAATATTGTATCCTATGTTATAGGGATTGTTTCTCTCTACAGTTTCCTGTCTCACAATGTACCGTTTGTGTCCGGGAAGGGTTCATAGTTTCATAGTTGTCGATTTTTGAAAGAAATCAGTACATGTATATTATTTCGTATATTTTCATTTTATTGATTTTATGGAAAGCACTGTTCATTAAAAGGTTGTATCCTATATTATAGGGTTTGTTTCTCTCTACAATTTCCTGTCTCACAAATGTTGCGTCTTCGAGTCGGGGAGAGATCATAGTTTCATAGTTGTCGATTTTCGAAAGAAATCAGTACATGTATATTATTTCGTATATTTTTCATTTTATTGATTTTATGGAAAGCACTGTTCATTAAAATGTTGTATCCTATGTTATAGGGCTTGTTTCTCTCTACAATTTCCTGTCTCACAATGTACCGTTTGTGTCCGGGAAGGGTTCATAGTTTCATAGTTGTAGATTTTCGAAAGAAATCAGTACATGTATATTATTTCGTATATTTTTCATTTTGTGGATTTTATGGAAAGCACTGTTCATTAAAATATTGTATCCTATGTTATAGGGCTTGTTTCTCTCTACAATTTCCTGTCTCACAATGTACCGTTTGTGTCAGGGAAGGGTTCATAGTTTCATAGTTGTCGATTTTCGAAAGAAATCAGTACATGTATATTATTTCGTATATTTTTCATTTTATTGATTTTATGGAAAGCACTGTTCATTAAAAGGTTGTATCCTATATTATAGGGTTTGTTTCTCTCTACAATTTCCTGTCTCACAATGTACCGTTCGAGTCGGGGAGAGATCATAGTTTCATAGTTGTCGATTTTCGAAAGAAATCAGTACATGTATATTATTTCGTATATTTTTCATTTTATTGATTTTATGGAAAGTACTGTTCACTAAAATGTTGTATCCTATGTTATAGGGCTTGTTTCTCTCTACAATTTCCTGTCTCACGATGTACCGTTTGTGTCGGGGAAGAGATCATAGTTTCATAGTTATCGATTTTCAAAAGAAATCAGTACATGTATATTATTTCGTATAACGTAGATATTTTTCGAAATACTCTAGATCACCCTGTAAGTATAGCTGCTTTTTTATACTCACATCAAGGACACTGTTAAACCTTCACAACAATTAGGTATGTACTTTTATAAGATCTAAGCACAACACCCGAAAACTTTCTAATAAAATAGTCTGTATAGTTTATAAACCACAATCAACCATTAATAATTATTGTTAACACGTATTTTTATATTATCACGTATAGATTTATTATACATAAATATATTGCAACACCTAGTACCTAGTCAACACACACCTTTACTAAACTATTATAATTAAAGAAAGAAACAAGAAATCCTTAGAAAAATAAAATCGATATCGATACGGATTTCTAAGTGTAACAAATATGCAAAATGATATAGCATTTTACCACCATCAAAAAAATCACTTGATTCCCCAATATATCCATTTATTAAAAAATAAATTTAATTAAAAGTCCTTTTTAAAATTGATTCTAAAATTATTTTAAGAAACTGAACTAAGATTTGAATTAAAATATTTATATTTTGATTTATAAATATAATTATTATTATATACAGTGTGGTAATTAATATACAACGAACTAGTAGACAGAAAAGACATTCTAATAAATAACACAACACTGGAAATATTAGAAGGATATATACAGGGTGGTCCGAACTGTGTTCCGTATATTGACATCGAAATCAAATTTCTCATGTCAAAAAACTCCCAGACACCAATTTTCATGCGAATATTGACGTTACTTCGGAAGTTATTTGTGAAAAAAAAGAAATAAAAACGAAACTTCTACACCCTGTATCTCCGAAACTATAACGAAGGGTTGAAATGACCATAACGAAGAAACATATTTTATTTATTAATATATAAGTAAGGGTGTTTTTCGCTCGTGCGAAAAAGCTCTTTTGCCTCCGGTTTTAAAAAAAATTAAATTGTCTTGATCAAAATTTTCGTAAAGACCAATATTGGGTCGGACATCTGAATTTTTACTACAAAATGGCTTAGTTTTACAGGGTTCTATTGCTTTATTTCCATTATCGATAACGGTTATTTGATCTTGAATAGGCTACGATTTTGAGTCACGATTTTGAGAAACTTTAAGACTTCCTGATTTATTCAGTTCAGCTGATCCAATCCTCTGTGAAATACTTTACTTTTAGCTTTTCGGGTACATACTTTCTTACACATTGTAGAAAGAAATTCTCTCATTTCTGGTAGAGCAGCAGCCTCGTCGTGTATATGTACGTGTTTTTAACTGAATGAACCGCGGTCGCCATTAAAACTGCAGCATTTTTTAGGTTATTATATAGTTTTTATCACGAAAATTTTCCTCTATACTTTTCTACATTTGGCATCTTATATGATAAGGCCATGATTCAAACGAAAAAAACCTAGACCTAGGCAGTGGATATAAATGTGTTCTATTTGTTATGTTACATTCCATAATAAGAATATTTGGATTTTCTAGACATATTAATATTTTATTATCTAATCTAGTTTAAACCTTATCTCTGCTGTCTCAGTAATTTTTAGCAAATTCAGTTTAGCAACGTATTAAATAACAATTTAGACTTGGCTTTTAGTTGTCAGACTTGGCTTTTAGTCCGTCCCCAATTCAAACCAAACATAGATAAGTTTTCGTCTGCCTTTTTAGAAAGGGGAGCTCAAAAAATATTGCACCGAGGCCCCCAGTTGTCAATCTATGCTACCGTATTCTTAGTATACATTTAGATCGAGACTATTTAAATTTACCTAATGCTATTCATTCTTTTTTCTGTTGCCAGTCAGTTATATTTATTAGTTATTAATAAAAGAATAGTGGGTAAAACTATACAGGGTGAGTCTTGAATAAGTGCAAATATTTTTCAGGGGTGGTATATTTCGACCTCAGGAACACGTCTGTGAGGTTTTTTTTGTAAAAAAAAAAGATGTTAAAAATCGAGCATTTTCTTTTAAATTTTCCTGTATATTTTAGAAAACTTTTAGTTCCTGTAACTTCCTGTTCACCACAAATTTCCCCACGGTATAGTTTCTTAATCTCTGATATTACGGCACTAAAAGAGATGCAAATACCGAAAAATTGAGATGGCTCAAATTTTTTTAAAAATATATCTATTTTTTTTAAATTTCCAAACATTAATAACAATCTACTGGACTTATTTGAAACTCGTTAAAAAGAATATATTATGTTTATTTTATTGAGATCTACCAGTCCTGAAAATATTTGCACTTATAAACTCACCTTGTATAATAAAAATTTTCAAACCGAACAGACAACAGATGATTATTGAAATTATAAGTGTCCCAGAGAAAGACATTTTACAATAGTTATTTTACAAATTGGTGTTTATGTTTAAAAGCAACTGACGATTATACTGATGCAAATTGATTAGTTAGTTATAGAGTCACTAAGGATCTTACGTCACTTTAGTTAGAAGATTAACCATTTAATTTTTGCTAATCCAATCTTTTTTTGAGCTTTGATCGGCCCGGCCCACCGGGAATTTTCGCGTTTTCCAATATGGCCCATCCACCCCTGCCAACAATAGACAACAATAGGACTAAAAACTACAAAGAGAGTATCTAAATATGTGAGGAAGGCTACACCATAATTGGAAATTGTTGAATAAGCTGAAAATGATGTTGATGATGATGATACATAGTGTGTAAACAAATAATAAAAAAAAATGTTAATAAAAAAACCTCTTGTAAGGACCATTATTTTTGTTTATTCTTAGCTTTTACCTTTATTATAAGTATTTCTCTAACCACTGACTTATTTTGGAGCTGCACTATTTAATAAAATGAACTACACACACCGAAAAAGTCTAGTGATATTACAATTTTATCCAGCCATCGTCAGTAATTTTATTATTTGCATTTCTGATATAATAAAATTAAAATAAACAAATAGTTTACAGGACGTATTGGAAATAAAAATGCGAAATTTACCGAATTTTTCAAATTTACCTTGATTTTTATTGAACTCAAAAAAATACACACATTTTTTTTT
>NW_022146632.1:24872-35114 GCF_002938485.1 Sitophilus oryzae | reverse complement strand
TGGCTCAATTGCGGGCAGTAGTACGTTTGTAGTTAAGTAAATCACCGGTTGGAATAGGTCATTTAAAATAATCAATGCAAAAGAGGGGCTAGTTTCGTTTCTTCGGATTCGTAATGACTCAAATCCTGGATTTGGGCAAGACGTTATTTGGGTTTGCAGAACAAAGAAAATAACAAAAATGGCATTACAGAATGAGTGAACGCCAAAAAGCTCGCAATAAAAGTTCAAAAAGTTCTGTTGCGTGACAAGATATCAAAAAGTTACAAAAATAATTGCAAAAAAATTTAAATGTTAATTATTTTGAATAAAATAAATAATGTGCCTTAGATCTACATATTATGTTTATGTCATACGAACGTTTCTAAGTATTTAAAGTAATTTAAATGTATTTTTTATTCATGACAAAAAAGTGCAAAAAATCTCTGTCGACGTAACATGCAGGTAATTTGAAATACCACCAAATAGCAGCAGATATGTTGTTTATATTAAAAAGGTAAATAAAACATTGTTAAAAAAGTATCCAAATATTTTTTAAAAGAAAAAATTAGGTAGAATATTTACAATAGTCGCACACATATACATTCCGGCTTCATATCCGACACAGAATGGACTCATGATTCGCATTTGAGGCACTGTCCCACTATTCTCCCCTGTACCTTTCCTTCGCTGAAAAAACATAATAGCTTACTTTGGGTTTTTAGCAGCTTGCATTCGATTGACTATTTGTTCTTGTCTACTAATTTTTGCTTCTGTTACCCTTATCTCTCCTACAATCAGATTAAGACAAATCTATTGACATCGGACACCTTATACATTAAAATTTATCAAGCAGGTTGAGCTACAGTGCGTGCCAAAGAAATTTACATAAAATAGATAATCGAAGAGTGGCAAGATGAACACTTAATTTGGACTATTCCAAATTTGCATCAGTTATAGTATTCCAAATTAGCAACATGACATATTAGACCTACGCCATTATCCGTAAAAAATATACAGTGTGGCGCACCTCATTCGCCTCTGTTGATTATACGAAAACGGAACGATGTAGAAAAAAAATATTTTATGGGTATATGTGGAGAGGTAATGTGCACAATTTAAAATTATTTTGAAATGTACAGGGTGTTTCTGAACTAAGATCCATAGCAAGGTTATATTTTTTCTTATGGAACACCCGGTATTTTATTTCATTGTTGGATTCTTGGGCCCAAAAAAAGGTATTTATTATAAGGGTTAAATATGTTTAAAATCCTTGATTTTTGAGATATTGAAAGATATTTAAACTTGCATGCTACAATAGAATAGATTATTACACACCCTGTACATTACTTTTCAGAATTAGTTCTTATGCTGAGTTTAAAGGTCGTTTAAAGAAATAAACTTTACAGAAAAATGTTATTCCTTCCTTAAATGTATACAGGCGTATCAAAAACTTTTGATCTATTTTAAATATTTATTTTACATAAAAACTTCGTTATTTCAAATATAACACTATGTATTTTTTTAAATAAGTCGAAGCAGATTTAAATGCTCTTTGAAACCATATTACGGTTTCCTATATCTATCTGGCTCAGATTTTGAATAAAAAGCGATTTTTCAATAAAATTTTAATCAAGATGGCTAGTGTTGTCATGGCAAGTTTCTAGTGACAGTTAGTAGCTATTTTCAAAATCGCAATTAGTTTATGGACTTATTTAAATTTATACCAGTTTACTTTTATTTAATTTACCTATAATAGATTAATAAATAATATTTATTAAATATGTGTTTATTATTCTATCAAGAAAAACGAAGAAGTAGTCTTTGAATTATTTTACGATGACTTGTAGATACATGGATTGTCTAATAAAGAGCCAATTACGGCAAATACATTTTTTTCACTCCCAACGACAGGTTTGTGCCTAACAGTTTAAACCACACTACCAGCTCTGCGAAATAGGACAGGAAGTTTTTCAAAGAAACTCTTATCAGGAAGATTCCTATTTGGATATCTTTGAGCATAAGCCCTTGAGGTCAAGAAGCAATTTTCCTCACACTTGAAACATATAAAGTTTTTATATAAAATATATCCTTAAAATAGATCAGCAACTTTTGATAGCCCTGGATAAATTTAAGGAACCAATACCATTTTTCAGTAAAGTTTATTTCTCTACCTACAAACTTAGCATAATAATTAATTCTGAAAAGTAATGTATAGGGTGTTAATAGTCTATTCTATTGTAGCATGCAAATTTAAATATTTTTAAATATGTCAAAAACTACAGATTTTAAACATATTTAACCCTTATAATAAATGTCTTTTTTTAGGCCCAAGAATCCAAAAATAAAATAAAATACTGGGTGTTCCATAAGAAAAAATATAACGTTGGTATGGATCTTAGTTCTGAAACACCCTGTATATTTCAAAATAATTTTAAATTGTGCACATTGTCTCCCCACATATACCCCTAAAATATTTTGTTTCTACATCTTTCCGTTTTCGTATAATCAACCGAGGTGAATGAGGTGCGCCACCCTGTCTATATGCATTAACATATCGATAAAATACATTTATCAAATTAAAATATAAACCAATACTGAAGACCTAATCAAAGTTAATTTAAATCAAAAATCAGCACAATGATTGTCGATTTAATTTCCAATAAAAAAGTTTTTGTCGCGTTACAATTATTTGTTCACATATTTTTGCTCTGTACTATAAATTTAACTATCTACAAAATCTGTTGTCCACTAAATACAAGCCAAACTAGTCGTTTATGCCATATTTAAACAGATAGTGGCACGCAGAGCTTCAATAAGTGAGTATTCCAAATTAGATACCAACAGCAGCGGCGTGCGGTCCACGGAAGCGGGGGAAGCACCGCTTCCCTAAACTTTTTAAAGATAAAAAAAAATAGTTAAACGTTAATAATACTGTTATTTTATAACAAAAGATCAATTTAATTTGTTAAAATTATTTATTTGAAACCTTACATAAACATAGTAATTTGAATTACCCTTTTACTGCATGCGCGCCTGGAAATCGCCGCCGGTCGCCTATCCCTCCTTCATGTAGGTGTTATTGACCTCGATCGCAACCGACAAATTTAAGCCGGAAAATCGCAGACAGTTGCTAGCCACGGCAGCGATCTTTCGGCAGCCTTCCACACTTTTAATATATCGGGACGGTTCGTTTGCGATTTTATAGGTAATATTGTATTTTTTCGGATTTAACTTAGCGTTTACTGTTTCGTTTTGTAATGGAAGGTCAAGAAGGACAATCTTCTGCTTCTGCTAGTGTGGACAATAATTTAGACTGTGGTTGTGTTGTATGTGTGTTATTAAAAAAGGGATTTTCTAGTAATGTCTCGAAATAGGGTTTTTTACCGATTCGCTTCCTCGCCTATAATTGTCACCGCACGCCGCTGACCAACAGTATTCCGAATTACCCTCATTTCCTCTATCAGAACAAAAAGTTTTCTATATTTTGATTTTGTGTTTATTTATCAAATTTTAAAAGCATACGGTGGTTGTGTTTTATATTTTGCATATAGAGGTAGAAAAAAAAGTAGATAACTTTCAAATACATATTCACACACGCACGCAAAACGGGCATCTTTAAATTTTCATGAATTTTAAGTGAACCGATTTTGATGATTTTTTAAGCAATTTGTAGCTAAATTATTTGAATTTTTAGTACTTCTTTTTAAATTAAAAATTAAAATTGCCATCTGTAAATTATACGAAGATGAAACACCCTCTGTAGCAACAAAGCAAGGATTTTAAAAATTGTATTTTATCATCTAGGTGTATCTTTTCTCTGCAGTTTGTTTTTTGATTCATATCAATAGCTTTATTTTTTTGGAGATATTCGCTTTGGAAGAAGACACTAACATTTTTTCGTATTTTTTACATTAAAACCATGCCTTTGCTTTTGTTCCCAGTCAACAGACCTATAAAATAATATTTATAATTTATGCTGTTGGGCAGTTACTCTAGCAGATATGGTTTTAAGTCCAAAAGTTAATCTCTATCATGATCAATTAAAGCAACAATAGCCGATACTTTAGAACTTAAAACCATCTCTACTATATGACTTTACTTAACAATATGACTTTTCAATAACAGTGACATTACAAAAACAATAAAAACTATTTTATAAGTGTGTCGATGAAAACCAATCAATGCTAAAATTGCTGTTAATGGTTACTGTCTTAATCAGAAGCGAAGATCTCCAATAAAAATAAAGCTATTGAAATTCATCCAGAATTCCTTGCTTTTGTTACGTTTTTCGTCGGTTCCGTGTGGATAGAATTTATTTAAACACTATTTATTTACACTAATTAACAAAAACAATAAACGATAACGATAACGGCCCCAGCTAAAGATTTCTAGAATACCCACAGCTAAAGATTTCTAGCATAGTCCATAGATCGTTAGGTGCATAGAGAAGGTTTCGATTGTTCTCGTATGTACTACTCCATTCCAGTAGAACTCGATTCTTCTCGAAACTTCGAATGAATCATTACGGTGTCTATTCTTTAATGCGATGTTAAGGTCATCTGAGGGCGGGCCATATAGTTCGGTATAGGTCGAGTCCACACCGGTCCGCAACACTTTGTTAACATATTCGACAGGGTGTTTCAAACTTTCAATCAAATATCAACATTTTGTTTTACCTCGTATGACTGACAGATGGAAACTTTCTTTTTTAATTTAGAAAAAAGTCAAATAATTGAGCTGCTAAAAAAACATCAAAATCGGCCCGCTAGAACAAAATATATTAAACTTTAAAAAACATCAAAATTTTAAGGTGCCCGTTTTTCGTGCCGGTGAGAGAGTGTTATGAACACTATGACCTAATTATAAAACACTGAAATAAAAATTCTGTAATAAGAATATTGAAATTTAATAATGTCAATGTTCCAAATTGTTGTTATTTTTTGAAACTGTCCCGTATTTTACCGATATTTTTAGGAACGAATCCTTACCGTAGTTTACGAACCTGATGAATTTCTAGTGCATAAATTATATTTCAATTATATTTAAAAGATACAAATACTTAGTTTCAAAGTGGACGTTGAAAAATTGTCTGAAACAATAATTTACTATCGCGAGCATTAAAATATTACGACTTTGTTTTGAATGTCAATCAAAAGATATTATTATTTAATAATTAACCCTGCGATAACTGCGGCACAAAATAAAAGGCCCTATCGCCGAGATAACTGAATCTTGGGACATTTGTCAAATGCAGGAAACACGCTATTTAACGTAACCAGATCTTAACAATTAACTACTGTTAACAACAATATTCGAATTGATTTATAGTTGCTTATCAATCTTAGACTTGTTTAATCTAAATAAAAAGCAATAACGGCCTTTTTTGATAAGTTCCGACGGTAATGATCCACGTTTCTTAATGATTTACTGTTTCGTTTATGATTTGATAAATTCTATCCATCTGCAGGATCGCCGATAGACAATAAATATTAAACCAAAAAAAAAACAAATATTCATTTCTTCCCAGAGCAGGGACAGGGATGCGAGTATTTTGGGCTGAAAACTAAATACACCGAATCAATGAGCACAAGAACCATACAGGTAGACTTAGATAGGAACTACTGGATACAAGAAATAGCTTCTTATCCGATAGTCAAGCAGCATTAAAAGCGATCAACTCAGTCAAAGCCAATTCGAAGTTCATCAAAGCTTGTCTCCTAGCCCATCAAGGGATAAAAGGCGATGAAAACGCAAACTATCTAGCTAGAAAACGAGCGAACACTCTACTAAGTGAACCAGAAACAAACCAAGAACCTGGAAGACTCCATCTATAACCTGGAATCCTCCGACAGTCTATGACACTGGAAGAAATTTCTCAGAACTTACAACCGAGAGAAATAAAAAAAAAAATTCTTAATTTAAGTAAGAACAATCTTTGGACTATCACGGGGATTTTAACAGGTCTCCTCAACGAACACCTCAATAGATGAAGCTAAGAAACAAAAGCAAAATGCAGATTCTGTGGGAAAATGGGAAACACTAGAACACCTCACCACTGAGTGCGCCGAGACGACTATTCGTGCCATGAAGTGGTACTGATATCGGAGATAGAGGACGACCCTTTGTAAAGCCTGGAGACTGTATGATAACTCATTATAACTCAAGAAAGAGGGAGAAAATAGACAAGGTCGCGGTGATAACTCTCATACATAACTACTCTCATACATAATAACTCTCATACATTCTAAATTCTAGCTACTATGGTATTTTTTGGCTGAAGGAATGCAAGTTAAACAATCTTATTTTATTAAAAAATGTGATGCAAGTGCCCGGATTACATGTGCACACTGGCCTGCTATACATCGAACGTCGATGGAGTATTGATTGCAACAAAGGGTGGTTTGGGGGCAGCAAACGTTTGACCAATTAAGTCTAATATTCTAATAAGCTGTCAACGAAGCGATTAAGTAGTAGTAGAATAAATCTGATGAAAGATGACCACGACAACAGCAATTTTGTTTAGAAAGTAACAGATAGGTTCAAGTTCAACGCCAGATATAAGACAGTCGACATTCTTATGAACTAATTCTTTTTCAAGCCTACGATTAATAGTTTTTAATTAAACTAAATTTTTATACTGTAGAATAGAACAGCATATATGTCATAGAAAATCAGATTAGAACTTATACAAGGTCAGTAATAAATAAGTAAAAATATATTCAGGGCTGGTAGATCTCGATAAAAGAAACATATTTTCTCTTTACCGTTTTACAAAGAAGTCCAATATAACCGAGTTATTTTACTTCGGAAATTTCAAAAAAAAAATATATATATTTTGCTTAAATTTTGAGAATCAGTGGATATTTTCTGGGTTTTCTTTCTTGTAAATTTAATCTACTACCTATTACCTATGTTGCAAAGTTATCAAGGAAATATGTTTTTAACTAAAAACTAGAAAAATCCATAATTTTGTTCAAAAATTTCAAATGTTCAATTTTTTTTCGAAAAAAACTCGAATCGAAATCGTGTTTCTGGGGTCGAAACATAAAACTCCTAAAAATATTTGCACTTATTTAAGACTCGCCCTGTAGTACATGCAAATATAGCAATCGAAATCACGATCATAGTTTAAAATCAACCCCATCCCAGTACATAAGTAAAAAAGCATTCGTTATAGACGATGGGAACCCTTTGCATGTATACAGTCCTAAAGGGTCTAAGAACATCATAAATTTAATAGAGAGAAGCTACCTGAATGCATCATACAAATTAATTTTTAGAACGATCCCCAGCCTTCTTAATTAATATTTCGATTTTATTTAACACGAAAGATATAACCATCGGACACCAATTTTATATGATGCTTCCATGTTTTTACCTGCCGTACGAGATAAAAGAACATAAAAAATACGAGATCTAAAAGAATTTTCTACCTGTCGCAGTCCCTCAGAGTATTAAAAAAGTAGAGTATTTTGTAACACTTTAGAATATTTCCAATTAAAAGTTAGAAAGCAATAAAATTACAATAACTTAATGTTTGTCGATCTCCAGAAAACTTACGATATCGTCCGAATCACCAAACTGTGGAGATCTCTTAAACTAATCAGATTAAATCATACACACACAAAACATATAAAAATTCTTGTTCCTCAATAAAAACTGGAAATAAAATATTAAAATATCAAAAGGATTAAGACAAGTGTGTTGTGTGTCACCAACTTTATTCAAAATATACGTCAACCAAGTTTTAAAGCAGTGGAAAAGCAAGTGTAGAGGCATGAACATACCAATAAGAAATTAGTGAAGATTCTTGCTTATACACTTTGCAATTCGCTGACGACCAGGTTATTTGTGCAGACAAAGAGACAAAGATGACTAGGAATATATGACACGAAAACTTAAAGAGGAATACCAAGTTTGGGGACTGGAGATGAATATGACAAAAACTAAATATCTCTGCGTTGCGTTGGATCGGATCAAACAGCAATAAAACTGGATAATGAATATATATCAACATGTAACGAATATAACTACCTATTATAGGCGTTACTTTCGATAAATCCGGAAAAGACGACAACGAAATAAGCTCGAGAATAGTCAAGGCCAAAAATGCAATAAAATATCTGAATAATATACTCTGGAGTAACGAAATAGGTAAAGACAGAAAACTAAATATTTATGATAATCAAAAATGATATTTGGGGTGGAAACATGGAGGTTAACTGAGAATAACAAAAGAAACTAACTGGTGGAAATGGACGCAATAAGGAGATCAGTACGGACATCAAAATGGGTAGACAGAAAACTACAGTAGAGGAAATAGAGAGTACCCAACTGAAGAGGTATGGTCATGTGAGAAGGATGGACAACACGCGACTGCCTCAGATAGTACTAAACTGGCTTCCACAAAAGAGAAGGAAATAGGGAAGATCATGGACAAACTGTCTGTGACTGAAAAGCCCGATACGTGACGTTATCTCTCTACCGCACTCCGGGCATTCAAAAATCTTATTACTTTGTTACCTCTTTACTTTTTGGTTGTCGTTGTTAACTGAGTTTACAATTCTTCTCCCTGACGTTCTACTGTGCGCTGCTTCCTCCCACTGATTCTATATGCTTATCTCCTTTAAGTTTTCATGGAAAATATTCTTGTAACTTTTGAGTTGTCCACCCGGTTTTCTCTTACCGTCTACAAACTTGCCGCAAAGAAGAGATTTCGGTATGCGGTTTTCTTGCATTCTGCATACATGGCCAGACCATCTTAAGCCGGATTTAATAATCATGACTTCGGCGCTCTCACAGCTAGCGTTTTTAAGGACTGATACGTTTGAGACGTCGTTCAACAAGCATTTTTACGATAAGCAAAAGACAAGTAAAATCTAAGTTTAAAAAAAATGAAAAATGGACAGTCAACAGGTTTCGGTAACATTGTAGTGAAAAGTTGGAATGAAGTGTGAAGCTTGGAGTGAAGCTTCTATTTTGTAGACACTACGTGAGCCAATATTTTTGTATTTTTATTTCTATAAAAAGAGATATCGTAACTATCGATTTTATTAGAGGTCTGAGCATTAACAGCTCGGTCGTGAATCAGCAGACTTTTTGGAAAAGTTTTGCAGAGTAAGGTCAAGAATAGTATTGGTGACAAAATTTCGGAAGACCAAAGCGGATTCACACCGAGGAAATCGTGCACAGATAACCTTTTTATCCTGCTGTAAGAAAAAAAAGATAGCAGTAGATCAAAAAGTCCATCTAGCGTTTTTTGATATGGAGAAAGATTACGATTCTATACTTCGCAGCAAGATATGAGAAGTCTCGAATATTTTAAAAGTAGATAGACCCTTTCTTAAAATAAAAAAATGAAGGAAATGTACCGTACAGTAAGATAATACACAGGCTTTCCAATTCAATTAACACCACAAAAGGGTTGCGACAAAGATGCAGCTTATCTGCTCTAATATTTAATGCTTACGTCGAAGTAGCTTTTAAGAAATGGAAGAGAAGATGTCAGGTTATAAAAATACCCATTAGGGATGATACACTCTTTACCCTGAGCTTTGCAGAAGATCAGGTCGTGATTGCGCAAGTTTCATACGATCTGGAGTTCATGACTAAGAGGCTTTATGAAGAATATAACAAATGAGGACTTCAAGTTAGTCTAAAAAACGGAACACTTAACTGTGAACTCCAACGCCAGTTATGAAGTCTTCATTAATGATACCGTCCAGATACAACAACTAGACAGATTTAAATGTCTAGGTGCTACGATCATCAACGAAGTTTTAGGAAAAGAAGAAATATAAACCTGAATTCAGAAGAGTAAACAAGTTATTGGAGGTCTTAATAGTCTCTGGTGTGACCAAAACTTGTCTGCAGCAACTAAAAAAGACTTGGACGTATATTGGTGGAGTCAGTTCTTTATTTTGGCTCAGAGCTATGGGTTTTAAGGACTGACGCGAAGCGCAAAGTCTCAGTAGTTGAAATGTACTACTTCAGAAGGAAGTGCAGGTATATCTAAAATGAAAAAAAGACAAACATCGAAGTCAGGTTATCATGAATGCATCGGAAGAAAATACCATTATTAGATCGAGTCAAAAAATGTACCTTAAACTGGTTTGGACATGTTCTGGGTATGCGATAGAATAGGTAACAAGTATCGTATAAATAGATTACATTTTTTAATCGCTAACTTCATTAAATTTTATTTTATTATGATTAAAAAAATGAAAGCAATATAAATTTGATATAGCGATAGTAAAAAATATT
>NW_022146632.1:0-24864 GCF_002938485.1 Sitophilus oryzae | reverse complement strand
GGAACGGTTACGGAAGCAATGGAAGCTCGTAACCTAGAAGCTGATGACGCTCTAAATCGAGATGTGTGGCGTAGGGTAACGGGAAGGCAGCAATAGGCTGTAGTTGGAAATGAGTAAGTTTACATTTGAATGTGAATACAGTGAATGTTTTGTTTTCCTCCAATAAATTAAGTAAACTTGTTTCGTCAAATTTATTCGTCACGTAAATTGTGTGGTGAAAAACCTCTATCTTTTTTGTTTAACAGTTAATAGAATAGTCATCAGAAACTTCATATGATCAGTGTAAATTCATTAACCTCATATACCATATTAAACTGTCAAAAAATATAATAATAATATATAACCGGTCGAGTTCTCACTATGGAGAGCAAGGCTCAATATATTCTGGGGTTTCATCATAATATGAGCGTTTATTTTAAGACATGTTTGTTATTGCAATAGGTATATTTTTGGTAGATCTTCGTCTGGACATTAACCTTTAAACTTTCCGTAAGTATACGTTAATATTTTATTACTTTCAAATTGCTGTAGACAGATATTTTTGGTATTTTCTTTGCGACATTAATTTTCGACTAACAAATTTTAAGAATGTCAATTATAAACGGAATGTCAATTAAAAATTATAAAAAAAAATATTATAAACTCTCATTATCTCGGCCCAAAACATTACACTACCCCCCTGAAATGGGACGCGATGCTGAAGTATAGCTATTCTAGTTGGTTTTCCTGGAAATATAGAGACATGGGTTCGTTGAGAATCCGCTATTAGTAGGCCAGTAAGCGAGGATAAAAATAGGTTATTAGGTACCTCCGAATTCTTGACACCCGCGCCGATTATCGTGAAATTTTAACAGTGATTAGAGACAGATAATATGTAAGAAACAAAAGCTACATAGTAGTAAAATAAAAACACTAAATCACCACAATACACCAAAACACTTTTACTTTTACACTGGACGCGCGTTTATAATCATCTGCTGATGATGCTAACATGGTTAGCGAAACGCGCGTCCAGTGTAAAAGTAAAAGTGTTTTGGTGTATTGTGGTGATTTAGTGTTTTTATTTTGCTGTGTAACACTCAAAGGTTCCAACCCTCAACTGTAATTTACATAGTAGTGATGTGTGCTTTCACCCTGGGGGTGAGTGCCACCCTTTCTCGGAGGTGAAAAATATATCACCCATTTTAATTGCAAAAATCAATAAAGGGATGAATTCTAAGCAAAATATGTTCTGTAACATTTCTTCCAGTAAATTAATATTTTCCAAGTTATTTAGGATTGAAATGTTGATTTTTCATCTAAAAACTGCATATTTTTCTGCCATTTTTTATAAATAAATCGAAAACCATGAGTTAATATGGTTATGGCAGTAACCATCAATTGTTAATTAATGGTTACTGAGTTGATCGCGTTCAGTGCTGCTTGACTATCGGATAAGATGGCAATTTCCTGTTTTCGATAGTTCCTATCTAAGATAAATTGTACTCATCTTTCGATAGCGTAAATTTCTGCCTGAAGGATACTGGGAAGGTGCCCATTGGTTCAGAAAGTATTTAGTTTTCGGGCTAAATACTCCTATCCCTGTCCCTGCTTTGATTTTGGAAGCATCAGTATACCACGTTATGGTATGGTCTTTTACATGCTGAGTAAACGTTTCTTCCTTCCAATCCTTTTTATTATACTCAATACTACATTGAAGTGTTTCTCAAAGTTGTAAATTCCTGGTATGTCATCCAATGAGAGTTGGAGAAGAACAAGCCCCTGACCTGAAAATTTTCTCCAAGTACTGTTTCCGTCAATGACCATTCTAATCATTGCCGCATTGACATAACTACCTACGACAATATGCAGTGGTGTTAGGTCTAGAATGACCCCCATTGCTGCTGTTGTTGTATACGATAATAGCGTGCTCAAAATGTACAGAAGAGGTAAAATATTACTAATCCACACGGCAGGAATTTATAAACTTTACTACTACTTTATATTTTATTAAAGTATGTGTAAAACATGTGAACAATACCTACGTACTGAGTATTTAATTCTAAAAATACAAAGATGATCTATTTATTGATATAAAATAATTTTGGACATATGTCTTTGGAAAGAAACATGTTCCTCTATCTTCTCCGTATTGGTCAATAAATTAGGAAAATATAACATACTAGTTGAAGCCTGGCGCATCCGCCACGACATCAGGAAAAAAAAATACTTTTTATTTTTTGTTTAATTAAATGAAAAACAAAAAATCCGGCGACGACAGTTTTTAGAAGAGCCAATTAGCTATCTTTTAGTAAAAAAATCAACTTTCTAGAGCAAGTCGTTACTTCAGTAGAGACGATACACAGATAAACATTAGCCTTTTATACAGGGTCCGGCAATAGTGCGTCGGGCATCTGTAGCTCCTAGAATAAAAAACTTGAGAATTTTGTTTAAGTGCAAACCCTAAAGTATGTATCAGGATGTATTTCAGGAAATATTTTAACTTCTATAGGGTGGCTCAAAGAAGTGTGAGTGGACCTGGATGATTTTTTTTAAATGGAACACCCTGTATATTATTGCATTTTGGCTTCCTTTCAGATCACTTTACATGACCCTAAGATATGAATAAATATATTTCGATAGTTTCAGAGATATTAAAAACAAATAAAAAATATATTTTTCAGCCCTTCTTAAAAAATTATTAAAAATACAAGAACTGTTCTGAAATCAAAACTATATTAGGTATTTACTTTAGATAGTCTGTTCTTACTTTACTATAAATATGGTAATCGTAAATCTATACAGGATGTTCAATATTCTACATAAACTTTCTGAAATATAAAATAAATTTTCTTTGTTATTTTAAATGGAACACCCTATATATTATTTTTTATTAGATGGAGAGTTAAAAAATGAACATTTTTTTATTTAGAGTATTTCAAAATTTTAACATGTTTTGCAGATATGCGCAGTATTATTTCGTATGGCGCTTTCAATGGTAAAATACGAGAGAAAAATCATTGGGTGGCTTTGATAAAAGTTTACTGCGGAAAATGTCATATGAAATATAAACCCGCAAATATCTGCAAAACCGTTAAAAATTTTGAAATACTCTAAATACAAAAAATGTTCATTTTTAATTCTCCGTCTATTGAAAAGATAATATACAGGGTGTTCCATTTAAAAAACAAAGAAAGATTTATATATTTAGAAAGTTTTGGCAATTTGAACATCCTGTATAATTACGATTTTCATATTATAGCAATCTGTAAGTACAGACCATCTAAAAAGTACCTAAATATAGATTTGATTTCAGAACAGTTCTGTATTTTTAATAATTTTAAGAAATAGGCTGAAAAATATATACTCTTTGATTTATTTTTTAATATCTCTTGAAACTATTGAAATATATTTATTCATATCTTAGGGTTATGTAAAGTGATCTGGAAAAAAAGCAAAAAATAATATCCAGGGTGTTCCATTTAAAAAATCATCAAGGTCCCTCACACTTTGAGCCACCCTATAGAAGTTAAAATATCTTCCTAAAATATATCCTGGTAATATTTTTAGGATGGCACTACAAATGCTCAAGTTTTTTATTCTAAGACCTGAGATGTCCGACGCACTATTGCCGGACCCTGTATCAGGACAGATCAACTCTGTGTATAGGATTTTAACGATAAGACAGTGATGTAGGCAGCTTAATGGCAAATCAAATGTATTAAAAAGAAAAAAGTTGGGTGGGTATGGGTGGGTACATTTCTTCTGTGCGGTATTGCCAGATTTTGCATCAAAATTTCAAACCGCATAAGTAGACGTTTCAAAAAAAATGTGGCATCTAGGGTTGGATCTGGATTTTCGACAATTAGTTACTTCATTTTACTACAACTGTAATAGATTACATTTAGCTTAAATATATTATCTTCATTTCAGTAGTATACATGAACATTTTTAACATAGTTTATTTTATTCTAATTTCTTTAAGACTACGATAATATACTGGTCGGCAGAGAAAATCTTGGGTCGTTTATTTTAGTCATCATTTACCTACATGTCTAGAAGTAAATCGCTATGGCAATCTTGTAAGTCGGGGAGAGAAAATTATTACCTATCCACTTAATCATAATCATAAATTTAACATAGCTTATTTTATTCTAATTTCTTTAAGACTACGATAATATACTGGTCGGCAAGAGAAAATCTTGGGTCGTTTATTTTAGTCATCATTTACCTACATGTCTAGAAGTGAATCGCTATGGCAATCTTGTAAGTCAGGGGAGAAAATTATTACCTATCCACTTAATCCGGAGCTCAACTTCATACGCTTAGGAAAATTCTTGCTCTTTCTCTTTGTTCATTTATACAATCACAGAGTCTATAGACTCTGTGCACGACAATCGGCACCCAAAGCCGTGTGTACATTATCGGTTATATCATTAAATAAACTAACCAAAAATATGCTGTATTACGTAGTAAATAGTGCAAATTCTATTGTCGATACATTCTAATCAGTATTAAATAATAATGGAGTGAGCCAGTGTGAAGTGAGACATTAAAATGATTGATCTTTTGTTAAATTACGTGGTATAACTTAACACAATGATGAATCGTTTAATGTTTCATATCACAACTCCATAATTATTTAATCTGTAATCATACTGATTACATTATTCGACAACAAAATTTGCGCTTTTAGTACGATTTGGAATTAATAGATTATCTGTCTTATTATGCAACTAGCGATGTACGTGTCTACGTAATAGAGCATCTCTCTCAATATATCTGTATCTGTATTGTACTGAACACATTGACACGAGAATCAGCAACCAAAGCCGTGTGTACGCTTCATTAACACTGACAGTATCGAAGTCCTAGAACGGTAGACATACTTTGACACATTTATCAAATCAGTCGGATTTTGAAAGGGGTTGGGTGTACATCATTCTACAATATATTTACGATTTTGAAGGTTATCCATACATCTCGAGACGTTTAATCTTTTAACAATAAAAATAATTAAACGTCCGGTTGTATCTATACTGCTCATGTTTTTGTTGCTGTTTCAGCATAAGTTAAAACAAGCATTAAAAAAATGACTAAAAATCAACTTTAAAAAAGGACAATTAGCAAAATAATTATAAAAAATTAAATCAAAGGTTCAAAAATACCTCCCTGTTGTGCTTCGCAATAGCCAAGACGGTTATAAAACTCTGACCTAACTTTAGCTAACATA
This sequence comes from Sitophilus oryzae, assembly GCF_002938485.1. Taxonomy (NCBI): domain Eukaryota; kingdom Metazoa; phylum Arthropoda; class Insecta; order Coleoptera; family Curculionidae; genus Sitophilus; species Sitophilus oryzae. The sequence continues at coordinate 19,652 of NW_022146632.1, read as the reverse complement.
ACAGCGGGGATATTTTCTAACGACTGAACGATTTTTAATCGCAGCTCGTCAATATTCATGGGTCGTTCATGGTTATGGCCATAAATGGAGTTTTTTACATATCCCCACAGAAAGAAGTCATTGGGCGACAAATCAGGAGAACGTGGTGGCCAATTAATTGTGCCTTGTGTGGAAATTAGCCGATTGGGAAATGTGGTTTGAAGGAACAGATTTACGTTCCGCGCGTTATGCGCAGGACAGCCATCCTGCTGAAACCACACTTCCTCAAAATTGATTGGCAAATTTCGAACTGCTGGTACAATTTGGTTTTGTAGCATATCCAAATATTTGGCAGCTGTTAACATACCATCAATAAAAAAAGGCCCAATGATATGATTTTGCAGCATGCCAGCCCAAACATTTAGTTTTTGTGGATATTGTGTCCGCAGTGCCATACTAAGGTGCTTATTTTCTCGAGACCAATAACGTACTATCGAAGGATTGTGGTAGCCATGTAAGGGAAACGAGCTTTCATCTGAGAATAATATATTTTCCAAAAATAAATTATTCCGATCGGCTCTTTCTCTTACAGCCTAGCAAAACTCCAGATGTCTGTTACAATCTGCCGTTCGAGCATTGCAACCAACTTGTTCGGCTATATTTCGGCTTGAACAAGGTTCGTTTGTTTCGACCGCGGCACAAATATTAATTTCCTTGTCGGGAATTACCTTCTCTGCGCCTTCCTTATTGTCACAATTTCTGCACGCCGCAATGCAGCCTGTTTGCTCAAATTTATGAACAATGTTGCGTACAGTTGTGGCATAAGGCACAGGGCGATCTTGAAAGGTGAACACATAACGCCCAATGACCTCTTCCACACTTGAGGAAATGTAAAACCATTTAACGATATGCACCTTCTCTTCGGTCGTATAAATAGCCATTTTTGAAACACTTAACGTACACACCGAAACAGCTAGGCGAAAAGAATGATGCAAAAATAGTTTGGATCTCAGGTGATCTATTTCCTTTCCCCACCTTTTCATCTACATAAAGGTGCGTATTCACTATCCGAACGAACGAATGCTACTATCCAACGAGCGAACGTCCAGTCTTGTTCGCGCGGTTCTATAATTCTCATTCGTTTGCGAACGTCTTTGATATACCGAATGGAAACAGATGAGGGAGCGAACCGAATGGCGAACGGCCGCATGCATTCGGTTTGCTGTCCAAATATACCGAATTTCATTCCTTTGTTCTTTCGGATAGTGAATACGAACCTTAACATAAAGCACCGCCCCTCTCAATGCGTTCTCCCACCATCTTATGCTTTACCTTACCCACACCCGTAAAACCGGCAACACTGTATCCGGTCGCACCGGCTCCTCGCCGGCCCCTTTTGATGCTGTCTCTCTGTCTTTCAACCGGTCATTTATATTATTCTCTGTCTTACACGTTAAAATCCTATACACAGTAATCAAATGACCAGGTCGGTATATTATGTAGATTTTAATCACTTAGATTATCGTATGAACATAAGGTCATACTGTAAAGTTCTATATAAACTATATAGAACTGATTTTTGATTTTATACTTAATTTCTCTATCTGAATATATATTTTCTTTTTTTAATAAGAAACTAGACATAACATAACTGTCACTGGTTGGTATGAACAGTTTTCAGGTAATAAAATTCTTTACTTCGTTCATTATTGTTCGTTAAATATCATCAGTGGTATTGAAAATTTTTCTTGTTACTTTAAAGTTTGCGCTCAAAGTGAATTATTCATATTTATATGTTTGATAAAACTTGAAATACATAAATCAAATTTACGTTTTCTCCGGTTGTCGAGACCAATTTAATGTCTCCACAAATTTAAAATACCAGCACGTACACATCCAATATTTCTTTAAAAGATAATCCTAAAGAAAAAAAAATGACCCGACAAAAGATAATTTCAAGCTTTTGAGATTTTCATATATTAAAACCAATGTTTTACATTCTGTTCGTAACGCATAGCAAAGTTTACAGAATTATTTAAATTATAACCAAATTATTTCGGGAAAACTTAATTAGTAGATAGTTGAGGTAGTTTTACACATATTAGTTTTAAAATAGTTATAATAGTTAGTTAGACGCAGATTGTACCGTTGAAGTTCTTATGGTGTCATTACAAAAAAGTTTACACTATTAAATATACTTAGAATGTATACATGCACACTAATGACAATTACATAATGCGGTAAGACCAAAAAGCTTTTAATTTTCTACATGAAATATGACAATAAGATTTAAGCAAAACCTATTTATTAATACTCGATTGAATCATAATGCCGGGACCCCATTAGAACATACGCCACGCTATCCCACGTGAGCCCACGTGTTGTGACGTGGGAAAGAGTGGACATATGAGATCTGGAACAGACGAATCGTCTATCACAGGTGCGTGGGATGGCGTGGCGTGGGGCGGCGTGGACCCTAGTGCGTACGTAACACATGCAATTAAATGGAAAAAAAAATACGCACAGATCTTCATAACGTGTGATGGCATGGCGTGGCCTGGCATGTGGCCACGCCATGCCATCACACGTAATGGGGTCCCGGCTTAAAAGTTTCTTTTGTTTATCGTTTAGTATTTTAGTTTCACCAATGCTTTACAAAAATTACGTTAGAATATATATGTATACATAGATTTTGTCCGTTTAAATTTTTAAAATTCCGTATGTCATTTTAGTCTACCGGGTGCCTCTCAAAAGTGGCTCACCCCTATAACTTTTTTATTTTTTCAAATAAAAAATTGACATTTGGTATGTTATTATATGACATAAATTAAGATCCTACATCGACAATGCTTTGAAATAAACTAAATCAAGCGATCAAGCGAATCACTCGCCGCTGACTACTTGCCATTCATTACCGAAAGAATATGTGCCATGCGCACGCAACTTACTGCTTGGCGCTTGGCATTAACGAGTACTTACAACAAGCGACGACAGGTGAAAACCCGTATTTTTAAATACGAGTGATATTTCGCTCGAGCGATCACTCGGTTATTGCAATCGCTTGAAACTCGAGTACTCGATTATTGAAATTAATCGGTTTCCCATCACTACTTTAGGAGCAGCACCCGGTATATAATTTTGCAATTGAACTCTTCACTAAAGAAAACCTCTAGAAAAAGGAAGACAGTAAAAAGGCGGTAAGTCGATTATAATTTCAGAAGTCTGAAATGCCGATAGTATATAGAGAACGGAAGATAAAGGAAAGGACCCTTTACTTTCGTTCTTTTGGTCTATCCTTTGAAGGTAAAAATGTATAGGCCCTGCTCTCGGAAGTCTTGCGAATTGTAAATTGATCTTGACAACAAAAGAAAAATTACCATTCCTTTATGTGAAATTTTTATTTAACATAGAAGCTGAATATTAAATTGAATAGAAATATCGCGACAAGGTTGTATAAGCCAAAACTTTAATAGGAACTTTCGTAACTATCGAAGAAGTTTCTGAAGTTAGAATGACATTTATCGAAGGTATTTGATTTTTTAAATATTAACACCGTCATTTAATACTAAAGTATGGTATATGATATTCTGTGCTAAAATATTAAAAATCGTATAATCAGAAACAACATAAACATAAAGATTATATCAATGATCAGGCCTACAGCCTAATAACACTAAAACTAAAGTGTTTTTTAATTCTGGAAAGACTCATGGAACCGTATTAACAAAAAGACCGGGAATCAAACAAAGAAGTTTGTATCTACCAGGTACCTTATGAATGCGATGAATCATATATGGGAGAGAGACAAAATGTCCTCTAATTGTACGATTCAACGAACACAAGAAGCATATAGAACAGATGAAACCATAAAGTTATTTATTTATTGAAGATCGTAGCATGGTTCGAGCAGGACAATATAAAAAGTGGGCTGAGCTCGAGCCTGAGAACCTCTAATTGAAAAAAAAAATCGTAAATTTAAAGAAACCGTTTTTATATCTAGCAACAATAACATCTTTGACAATCTAAGTATGAAATTATCAGGGAATATAACCGACACATCCACAGCGGCGTAACCCTCATGGTTGACTGAACCCAAATCCATCAGGTGTTAATGGATTGGTCTGGTATATAAGAGCGATTTAGTTCACAGTCTGAAAATGGTTAGTGATGAATCTAACTGAAATATTGTATATTTTTCTTCCCATCACGTCTCATTTGCACGGATCGTTGTTCTCCATCCCTATCTATATTGTGTCACTAGAGATGCTTTTTGTAGACCCTAACCAATATTTACTTTAGTCTAGATTGCACCCAACGCATCGCAGATCGTCACTCTTGTTCGTTGTCATTAATATCTCCTTCGATGGTGAGTTTTCCAGTCCATCTACCTAGTCCAAAGTAGCTAAGTTATGACTGGTATATTTTGGTTGAAAGTCTTGTAATGACTTTCAACTGCCTTAAGAGTGGGACGTTGCTCGTGTGATGTTCTGTATATGAAATATCGATATTGATTTTTATTATTTGAATATTGGATTAGAATCTCATACAAAGAGATCACCAACGATGAAGTACTCCAGCGCATGCAGAAACAAAAAGAGATACTGAACACCATCAAGGAAAGAAAAATGCAATACCTGGGTCATGTGATGAAAGGTGATAGATACGAAATACTGCGCCTCATAATAGAGGGCAAAGTGCAAGGGAAAGGACCAGTAGGAAGCCGCCAGAACTCCTGGCTAAAATATTTAAGGAGATGGTTTGAACGCTCGTCTGCGGAAATCTTCCGGGCTGCAGTTTCCAGAGCCACAATTGCCATTTGGATCGCCAACCTTCGGCAGGAGAGGGCGTGATAAGAAGAAGATTGGATTGTATGTATATATGATATGGCTGTATCATCATTTTCAGCTTAGTCAACCATTTCTAATTATGGTGTAGTCTCCCTCATATATTCAGATATTTTCTTATCTTTCCTTGCCAGTTGGGAACTCTGAGGTTGTTTTATATATCATTATTCTTTGGCTTCTTTGTATATATTGGCAGAGAGTTTCTATATAAGACCATATACAATACATTGTTTGCTAGGGCTTCTATTATTGCTTTAGAATATGTTTAGTCGAAAAGACTTCTCAAAGTCTATAAAGGCTATAGCTAGTGGAAACTTGTTCGGCTGATATTTGAGTCGCTTCTAAAGCCTGCTTGTTCTCAAATGGTTGATGCCGCATCTGGCGTGTTTGTGTTCTGTTGTTTATTATTTTTGTGAATATATTGTATGTTACTGGTAGAAGACTTATTATATAGTTTTTGATGTCTTCTTTCCTGCCTTTATTATGAATTAAATTATGTTGGCGCTATTCAGTGTTAGAGTCAAAAAAAGTTAATTTTAATTTACTTCATAAATAACATGGCCGACAGATGAAAAACTTGTAAAGCAGACAAAAGTAAACAAAAAGCACGAAATCGGTGTAATTCTGGAAAAGTCTTAAAAGGCCAGATGAATTAGTTGGTTCGGTAAACCAGATAAAGGAAAACGTTTTGCTGTCCGTTTCAATTATCTTTCAAAGAGGAAACTTAGTTATATATGCTCCGCTGTATAAAATTTCAATTATATTGCCATGGGAAGGAAAGCAAAGTAACTGTGTGTAACTTGCTTTATGGAACTTTATCAAGAATATACCTACATACGAATGTATTTTTCTTGAAGTTTTTCTGTTTTTATGTAGGTACAAGGTACAAGAATATCTAATATCACTTTTTTCATGAAATTTGATTTTAAACAATTATTAATTGTTTTCGATGATGATCATTCATAAAGTCTTTAGAAATTTAGTATTTTTCCATTGCAGTTAAACCTATTCTAAAATGCATCAAAATCTGAAGGTAATTTAACCGTTATCACTTACGAATTTATATTTTAATTTCCTGTTGTTTGGAAACAATAACGTTGTCTAGAAGAATTATAGTTAGAATTTTGATCTGGCTTTCTAAATTGCTTTCTCTATTGATGCTGAACGGCTTTAAGAAACTTTTGTTTTCATTTATTCATTATATAATAGCTGGAAAAATAGACCTTCTTAAATAGTATTTTCAAGAAAAATTAGGGTCATTTTGTCAGAAGGAAGGTGCCTATATTTTTATATAGTTAGCCATATAATGTGCAATTAATCCAAATACAATCGTGAAGTAGGTAACTAATGCCCATTTTTAACGAATTTATAAATTATCTTTATATATATACACATTTTGTCTATTAGATGATGACATAGTCTAATGATGACATAGTCCTTATGATGACATAGTCCTAATTGCCAATAGACCTGAAGAATGTAGAATGTAGAATGAGTAAGAGGGGGGGGTTAATCACTGCGACCTTAAAGATCTATTTTGCCCCCCTTCCTTGAGTCATCACACAATCTATAACCCATCATACCCCTGTTGTAGAGGGGACAGGGTATTTCCCATCCTCCTCTGACAATAGTTCTTCCTCCGAAGGTACACACCCTTCCACGGTTGGAATTTGGCCCTCCATGCCGGTCTTCACAGTCGAGGAGCTTGCCTCCGGCTGAGGAACCTGTGAGGTGTAGGCTGAAGGATCTGTCTCCAGTTTCTCCACCTCTTTAACTTAGTCTCTCCTTAGACCTGATACCGGTGTTGTCCCGTATCTATAATAGAGGATATGTCCCTCTTTCTCTACTGCCTCCTTGGATTTGAGGTCAATTCCTATTGTGAGGACCTGACCATGACCCTCCTCCCTCGAGTTGATGACTTGAGTTTTGACCTTGGATAAGGCTCAGCAGGTAGGTGGTGTCTTTCCCTTTGCTCCTCGGTAGAAATACCGTTATAGCGGCAGCCGCCCCTTTAGGGATGTTTTCTCCCTTCACTGCAACCAGTTCCGGCTCTTGCCAATTTTTAAGCTTAGGTGCGATTTCCACCAACCAATTGACCGATTCTTGAGATACACAATCTATGAGGATCATGCCCACCCGAAAGTGTATCCCCGCAAAACGCAGCTGACCCACATTGTGAAGAATTACATCTGAAGGATTACAAGTACAAATTAACGAACTAAATAGAGTCAGCAATAAAATGGGTCTCAAAATGAACTTACCAAAAAATAAAGTAATGTACAACGAACTAGTGGACAGAAAAAACATTTCTAATAACAATACAATACTGAAAATAGTAGAAGAATACATATATTTTGGACAACTAATATGCAGCTCGGGATCTCTACTGCCAGAAAGTAACAGAAGAATTAAGATCATCTCAATCATATTCAAATAAACCATATGTAAAATATTATTTACAACCAAACCAAACCGCCAGGAATAGAGAAACAATTGAAAATGAAAGAAAGAAAGAAAGAAAGAAAATATTTCAGTTGACGTCTCCTTTTGCTGCCAGCGCTAATCTGGACGCGGCCTACTTTGTTTATGCGGAATCTGAACCGCGGTCCTCGGCCATATCAATGGCTATCGACAGCAAGTGTCTAAATCAACTCTTACTCATGAGATATCCGATCTCATCCGGCCTCGACTCGGCGTGAATGAGCAGTGTGTGTCTATAGATTTTACACTTTGCCTTTATTGACAACAGCACGATGAGTTTCGAACCGGTCAGCCGTCCATCCACTAGTATCGCCTTACGTCGCTTAACTTCCGGTGTTCTAATGGAAACCGGTGTTTCGACGTAGCTTCAGGCCGTACCTAATTAGAAAATGATATCGCAAACTTCTAAAAGCATCGGTAAAGATAGGGATGTAATACCATTTATTGATGTCGTTAAAAAATACCGGAATTTAGGTAAATTTTTTAAGGGATCAATATTTTTAAGAGAGGAACAATAAAACATTAAAAAATATTTCATTTTAGAGAAAGAATATAAAAGAAAAAAATACACAAGATTTTTTAATCAATTACAGTATGCGAGATAATCTAAAAAGCTGAAATTTAGTTAGTTTGGCGGGCTTGAACACGCGATCGGAAAATTGAGGCAGGCAGCCTTCTTTGTTCGGTTTGATGACGTCCCGGACAAATACTGAATATGACTGCGCTCCGTTATATCAAATTCTGGTATATATGGAAAATCTGTCATGACAGAAGTGATGTAAATCTTGTTTGGAAATTCAGGCACATAAGGTCCATAAATATGAATTTTGTTTTAGCTTGATAACTTTCTTTTGTTATGCGGGCGTAAACTATGAATATAGTAAGAGATTGGAATAAATTGGAAAATATGAGTCAGTTTATTGCAGAAAATATTGTAATAAAAGCTAAAATTTTAGGGTTACGACAATTCAAATTTGTCGCTTAACCTGAATCTATAAAGTTAAGATGTTTAGACAGTACGTCTATCCGTTCTGTAGCTACGGGGTATCCGTAAGTGTGCGAACACAGTGCAAGCAGGTTTGCCGCTTTCTGGTAGCCAGCGCCAATCTGGGTACCTATTATTCTTGACATCGTTCGCAACTTTGCGTATACGCATCACGTGTATTGTTATAAACAGGGCATCCCAGAAATAAGTGCAAGTATTTTAAAGGGTGGTAGATCTCGATAAAAGAAACACATTTTCTCTTTATCGTTTTTCAAATAAGTCCAAAATAACGGAGTTATTTTACTTTGAAAATTTCCAAAAAAAATGATTTTTTGCTCAAATTTTGAGAACCTTCTTCATGTGCCTTCTCCTCATCGGAGGTTGGCGACCATCAATTGGAATTCCTCCCTGTCTTGAGCCAAACGGATAATTGCACTTGCCTCTCCTATATTAAACCATGGCACTGGCGCAAATTCCGCATGCAGGAAAACCGTTTACGCCCGATGCCTCGTCGTCCTTCAATCTTTCCCTCAACGATCAGCTGTAGGAAACTATATTTGTTATTTCGAAAAATATGACCAAAATATGCTGCTTTTCGTCGTTTTATTGTAGTCAATAGTTCTTGGTCCTTACATATTCTTTCCAATACTTCGAGATTTGTTTGAGAACCACTGGATCTTTTCTGGATTTTCTTTCTTATAAATTTAATCTACTACCTATGTTGCCATATTATCAAGAAATTATTTTTTTAAATAAAAACTAAAAAAAATTGCAAAAAAATTCCAAAAATATTTTCAAAAAATTCCGAATTTTCAAAAAAAAATATTTAGAAAAAAACCTCATAGGCGTGTTTCTGGGGTTGAACTATACTACCAGTTAAGTTAAAATACTTGCACGTATTTCTGGGACACCCTGTATATGGTTACATAGTAGCGCCGCGCCGCGCCGCCTCGCGCTTATAACCTTGAAAAATTAAAGCGTGTTATCAAATCGGCTAGTTCACAGTGAAAGCAGGTAGGAGCCGTCAATCAGCGTTCATCGGCGTTCTCGCTTTTACCGGAACGAAAATTTATTTATTTCTGCTTTTGCAGGCGCCGACGGCGCACAGAGGGTATTAAGAACTAAAAGTTGGCCAAAATTATGTTTTATGATTTTTTTGCTTTAATATTAATTATTAGAGGAGAGGGTGCTAATATGGAACCCCATTTTGTTTTTCCTACACAATATTTTTTCCTCTACTCTGAAACCCTTTCCACCGATCAAATAGGGCCATTCTGTGCAAAACCAAGCAATTGGATGAGGATGCTAGAACAAGAAAGTAATTTGTATATTATCGACGATATTTGAGCGAGGACGGGTGTTATAGGGTAATGACTATTTTCTTTAAGAATCTATTTAAATCAATGTTTTTTTGGCAGTGGCAAATATTGGCAAGATTTTTGTACATATTCCAAAGCTGGAGACTTTAAGCATTGAACGGATACTAATTTCAATGCGGAATATTGCCGAATAGTCTTACACCTTATAAAAATGCCTCTGATTTTTTAAATATAAAACATTATAAAGAAATAGAATAGAAGGAAACGTTTAAAAATAAAAATATGGCATAAAACAGGACTTGCCAGCTGGCTCTGTATCCATCATGACAGTTATTATAAACAATTTGCAAAAAAAGCACTACAAACAGTTCCACTATTTTATAATTTTAGAAATATTCAGAATACACTCAAGATAATTCATACTTATAACTGAAATATATTATTTATTTGATAGTCAACTTACGACTTAAAAAAAGCTGATAAACGTGCTTACATTTAGTATTTATAGATTTGTATTCAGTTAAGATAAAAAATGAAAATAAAAAATATCACTTTTGGCCAGGTTTATAGACCAAATACCCCCTATAAATAGTATGTAACCTATGAATATGGTTAGGTGAGGTTAGATTAGTTAATCAGGTAAATTTCCTCTTAATTAACTAGTTCCGAACCCTGCTCGCATCTCCGAAAAAGCCATTTAACAATACACGGCATATACGCAAAGTTACGCATCACGTGTATTGTTATATGGCTTTTTCGGAGATGCGAGATGTGAGCGATGTTTGAAGATGCGAGTGGTCAAGAATAGGTCCCCAGAGACGGCGCTGGTTGCCGGAAAGCAGAAACCTGCCTCCACTATGTTCGTACCCTAAGGGGAAACTATATTCTCTCGATGTTTTCCGTAGAAATTGAACGACGCGTCCCAGCAATAAATTCAGTGTGTGAGGTGACATTCTCGTCAAGTCCATGTGGTCCTCTCACGTTTCTATTTAGGTAGATTATAAAATATATTGCTGTTATTTAAATGTTTTTTGTCTGCATTCCTTTCATAAACACAGATCCTTTAGACGTACTTTACATTAATATGAACTTTTTTTCTTAAAATAGTTTCAAGAATTATATATACTCCCTCGGATATTAATATATCACTTAGGAACACCCTGTATATTCTTTTATTTTTATAAATTGATCTTCTTTTTTATACTTACGAAATCAATAATTTTAATTTCCTATTGTTTCAGGTAAGTCTACATCATTGGAAATAGCAACCATGAACCATTAGAGAATAGGACGATATAGCAGTAAGTTAAATATATATTTTTTTGACTATTTACGTAGTTAAAACTGAACTTTGAACTTCAAAACTAAAAAGCTGAATAAATAATATGAAAAGAAATATAGAAAAAAATTATAACTTAAATTTAAATTATTATTAATTAAAATTAGGTGCCCGCCCAAGTAGCAAAAAGAAATTCTAAAAGGATTGAATTATTTTATAACAGTCGAATAGCGTTGTCTTAAGGACTGCTTGATTTTATTAAGCGTTTGGTTTCGACCATTCTACTTTTTAATAAAAGTTGTCATATTAAACTATTTTCTAGTGGTTTTTACAACGTATTCTATAACGCATTAAACGATAATTTCTTTTAGTATGATATAACACTTAATAAGACAATGCTATATGATAACAAACATATTATTTTATTAGACTCTTATACCCACCATGTAAGAGTTCTATAATATTCATATAACTAGTAGTCACAAGATCATATAATAGTTACTTAAACTTGTCTTATTAAAGTTGTATTACGTTGTATGATAGAATGTTTTCTTGCGTTAACTACGGTGCTGTATACAACACTAGTTATATAGCCTTATATGATAAAATTGTGATTAACAAAATAAATTCGCTGTAATATCTGCATTATAAAACTGGTAATGTATAATATAACCTCATTTTAAATTAAATGGTATACGTAGTTATTTATTTTGTTATTGTTGTTGTTGCAAAAGTAATATCTACGTACGAGTATAATCAATCACAGCTATTATGAATTCTGGACAAAGTTGGAAAAAAGTTAACATACGCAGTGGTAGTTATAAAGAGCATGTAAGAAAAAACTCATCGAAATTACGGCAAATAATCCCGAGAATTCCCTGGGTTCCCAAAAGCCAAAACCTCTCGGGTTGTCTGGCTTCTTCAAAGCATTGTTGCCACGTTGATGTAAAAGTTTTACTGTAGTAATGTTTGTATTGTTTTATTGTTGTTTTTCCAAGTCCTTAGGTTGCCGCTCACTCGTCGGGCATGCATGAAATGCATTGCGTGCATAAATCCATGAAAACCTGATCATGTTTGTTAGTTTAAATACTAATCAAATGAGATTTGCCAACATCCATTTGTCACAAATCTCAATATGTCAAAAATAGTTCTATAGTGCCTGGAAATTCTGCGTAATGATAGATATTTATCTTATACCGTTTTATTTTACCACAAAGACTTATTTAAGGGATTCATTTATAATAAAATGGTTGCATTATAATTCGCCATGTTTAAGGCAGAATTTTTGTATGGCCTATGGCCGCCATTATATGAAGCAAAATTAAAAACATCAAAATAAATTGTAAAATGTTTTTTTTGAGAACTATTTTGTGATAAGATTCCCACATACAGTAATAAACTGTTTAATTAAATTAAAAACAAGAATTTTTGAAAATTTTATTTTATTTTATTGTTTAAATTTATACGTAAACCTAAATCGAAATTAAAGCGCTTTAATTTTTTGCCAAATACATACCTAATCTACCAGTAAAATTTTCGGCGCAACAAAAATTTTCCCTACTTTTCAAACCCTATTAATGATTTTTTATATTACATATTTGTTGTACCTTTTGGCTCTACCCGCCATTTTCACCGTCGAGTAAAGTCTCCTTTTTAACAATCCACATCCTCTAGATTCATTTTACGACACGCTTAAAATATAATTTGCTCCTAATATTCATCGGTAAAAAATAAAATACTCTTTTACCTCGCTAAATGATCAAATGTTTTTATTGTTCTGTTTCTTAGATGTGACCACGTAATACACAATAAAACTAGTTTTATAATAGATATATAACGCTATGTAAAATAGTTGCATAAGAGTTGTATACCCTTTTTATAGAACTTCTATACTACTAAACGGTTGTATAAAAATGGGCCTTTTTTGGTTGTAAAGCTATCATATTACGGTCTTATAGCACGTTATATGAATTGAGGTATCCTATAAAAATGATCACATAGCTGTTTATACAGCCTTTATAAAATAAAATTTGCTACTTGGGCGGTGACGTAGAGTACGAGCTCTCGTCTCACCAATCTCAAGGTAGTGGGTTAAGATCCTACCCGGCATTTCATCAGCCGACTATTTTAATAAGATAAAAGTAGTTTGGGTACGTACCTAGGTTGACTCAGCCTTAAATGAGTACTTGGGATTCACAATCCTGAGGTAATAATAGGCGGTTGAAGCGTAGTGCTAGCCACATTACCTTCCTTGTATACCGAACGACTCTAGCATGGCAAGCTATGACTCTAACGACTCTAGCATGGCCTTGCTACTCCCAAGGCGTTAAACGCTAGATACGGAAGCTATTATTATTATTATTTATTTCTCTTCGAAAAATATAAAAAGTTCTATAAACATGGATGCGGAAATGCGGAGTTTAAAGTTAGAAGGATGTTAAAACTTTTTAAATATAGGCCTTTTAGCAATTATTTTAAATAAATTACGTTTTCTAAGCTCATGTAGCTACGAAACAAAAACAGAAGAATCGGACCCATGTTGATGTGAAAAATAAATGTTCTTTTTACGCGAGGAATCCCCACAAGAATGGCACATCTTTTTGAAACACCCTGGATACTTATTATTTATGATAACAGTTGTCTACAGAATTGGATAAATCTAACAAATCCAGTGGTTGTTTACCTTCAATAATATTCAGCTTTTCCCGACCAATTCCCAAATCGGCTTGTAAAACCGAATAAGTTAGATGTTAATAACTGTAACGAAAAAATCTATCTTTCTACTCCATTTTCTTGATGTTCGAGAAACAAATATCGAAATATGTGTGTTCTATTAAATCATATTCTGAAAAATGAAAATCTATTATGACAGGAAAATAAACGAACTCTTCTTTAAGAATAAAGAAAAATAACGACATATTATACGTGTATTTTTTACATGTAAACTTATAAAAAATATAATAATGACATAAACATAAAAGAGAAAGGAGAAAAATTAATACTCATATTTATTTTTTCTTGGATTAGGAAAATTGTTTGGAAACTGTATTTCAAAATATATATAAACTAAGTCTTTTAGTCTAAAACCAACATAATTATGTACAGCTTATTTAATATTATTCAATTGAAAATGAAAATAACGATAAAAACTCTAAACATTTTCATCAGTATTTATCACTAATTCGATAAATTTTAATAAATACAAATTAACAAAATTAATAAACAAATTATAAAGTTTTTCAATAACTCGATTTTACTCGCATTTTCAATACACATTCTTGAAGGCGTAACAAAAACCAGCGCAAAGTTTCTACAAAGGACGACAACGAAAATTATTAATTAGCAATCAGTCCCAATCTTGGGAAGTTTAAGAAACTCAGTTTAACTTATCTGAAATATGAATACACAATAGAAAGTTTCTTTCGCTTGGTTTTTGTTCAAAATGTATTGTGCCAGTAGGGTATATATACATATATTTTCGCAAGAGTAACTACCACGTTATGTGAAAATACCAATTCTACATATAATCAAAAATTAAACGATGGTTTAGACGCACCGCTTAGCTTGGCACACCGCATTTACTAATTAATTTTATCATTCTCTCTGCTGTAGATTGTTTCCATTTCGACCAATCTCTGAGAATTTTTTGAAGTGAAACTTCTTTACGCACGCTGGGGAGTAAAATTCAAGGCCGAGACACGACACGCGAGACAACAAGCTAGAGAAAAAGTGGTTAGGACAGCCTCGACACTGGAAAATTGTCCGGTTACATGCAATTTAGTACATGTCCGATAGACTGGATTATAACCAACATGACATACAGACAGAACATCGATTTGTGACGTCACCGCACAGTCGGGCTTTTGTATTGTGCCATATGGTACTGCATATAGTTTTTGCATAAATAATAGTATTTATTGATAGTTTTGCCAGATATAAATATGAAAAATATTATACACAAAGGTATTAAAAAATAACATTAACTTTTTATCGCGTTACAGTAATTGAATAGCATTAAAATTTAGATCTAAAACACGAATATTAATATGAAATAAACAACAGCATAAGATGAACAGAATAAAATCCAGATAATAAAAAGCATGTCCTAAAATTGCGTTAGCGAGTATTTAGCGGCTACTAATAATATACCTTGTGATAAAGTTTCCAAATAAAAATGAAAACTATACTTTATCGACAAGTTAAGAAAATGTATTGTATATGATAAGGGCAGAATACATTTTAACGTTTAATTAAAAATAATTGTAAAAATTTGCCTAAAAAATGTGGATATCAGGTAGAATTAACTATTATCATTAAGTAATTTGTTAGTTCAATGTTCATCAAGTAACCATCTCCATATATCTTAAATAAAAAGATAAAGATATCATTTTTTTTATATAAAATACTGAAATAAAGTACAATTCATTTAATTTCTTTAAAATATATTGTCATTTCATAATAATAACAATAATTTTCAATATTTATTTCATCCTGAATTTCCAAATCTTGTTTTCGTTCATCGGGATGTTTGGGAACATGCAGTCATATAAGAGGGTTGATTTGGAAAAATTGTAGGCACAGCATCTTCTGTAGGTTTTGGACGTGACCTAGTTATAGTTAATATTGTTGGGAAAGAGAATGTAGACAGATCCTGAGTACTTATTATAATTGCTGCTACAAGGCACAGGCACAGAACAATGTCGCGGCATTTTTTATTTCACAAAGAAAAAATACAGAAACGAAAACTGTTTTACCTAAAAATACACGTAACTTACGTTGGTTTAACACTATACACTAACACTAACGCTATTAACTATGTTTTTATATAAATTCCCCAACTTTTTCCTACCCCGGAGTCACAGCCGGCATCGCCGGTGTTATTATAATTTTTACCGAAAGTATGTTTTTTTTCGCGGGTACGATGTTTTGAATCGGATCTAGATGGTTCACTATTCACTCAAAATTATTTATTATAATTTTATTAGCATAGAAACGCATAAAAACACAGATTTGTTGCGAAACTAATGAAAACAATTGGTTTGTTTACGACTACTAATTCTGGACCACTTCGGTAGAACTGTCAAACCAGTCAGGCCTTGAATATGACGTTAGCCACGAATGGGCCAAGCCCAACTTGCCGTGTACGATACGTGTCATTGTCACACAGTTTTGACGTAAGTGACGTAAAAAGTTGTCGTCCGATCGCGACCAAAAAAGCGTTGGTAGACTATGTGAGCGACGGTGCACACGGTCTACCCTGCAGAGTTGGATACGAGCGACGTTTCGTTTACATCTTCATCAGGATGAAACTATGGATTTGATTTTGAAGAAAAATATGGGTCGATTTCGTCATAATTCGGGACGGGCTACAGCTACAGGATGACGCTCTCGGCGTTTCGAACCGATGCCTCTAAATGGACGAAATCATCAGGATTTTTCTTAATTATGGGTCGATTTGAACGAAACTCGGCACGGTTTTGTGAAAAGTACCTCTATTCTTTTTGAGGAATATTGTGAAACTGAAAGAACTAATTACTTTTTCAGCATTTCAAACTACACTTTTTCAAACATGCCCTTCAATCCTTCAATTTAATAGAACTGTCAGTAAGAAGTTTCACTTCAAATATCCGCACATAGTGCACACACATTTTTTATTTTCGTTTTCAACTGACACAAAATAATAACTATAGTGCTTAAAATTGAACGTCAGGCATGTCATAGACAGGTGTCTATGGTAGGTGCATTTTTATCAGATAATATAAAGATCTAGTGACACTAAATCATAAAAACTAAAATATCTAGGAAAATCTTTGTGTGGATTAGGCGACCTTAATAGTATTTTGAAGACATAATTTTCCAATCTTTGAATATAACTTGTTTTTAAAAATTACCAATGTTCAATATTAATTTTGTCTCACCCTTTATATCTTTAGGGGTTCAGTTTTAATTTGATTCGGTCCAGTAGTTAGTACAATGATTATTTTAGCTAAATATTAGTTGATATTAGACTATATCGGATAAATTCCAAGTTAGGTAGCTTTTATTGAAGTTTAAAAGATTTTCGTTAATTTTAGAGAATGTTAGATATGTCAAAAACCTTAAATTTTAGTCTTTTTACGTAAATAATGTATCTAGGTAAAATTGCTAACCATTACTCGTTCTCGAGATATTTGGAATTGAAATAATGAATACATGTCATCATTGACAAATTAAACATATTGACTAGAGAGTTATTAGACTGAAATAATAAACTTGATTGTTTTGTGCCAAAGGCTATTGTGATTTTTTCGAAGAACAATTTATGATTAGTTTAAAAAAATAAAAAGTTTCCAAATTTACCATTTCACTCAGATAACTATGTACTCAACACACTGATAAAAAAGAAAGACTTGAACTAAAGTCGTCATCGCCCTTGAAAAAAAAATATAGTGGCAAGAGAATTTATTTTAGCGTAAAAGAAAATATTTTGCCTGAAGAAAAACTCTCTTAACTCAAGAAAACTGGTTTCTCTTGAAAAATTCGAAAATTTCTCTTGAATCTATTTTCATTCAACCAAGTGCAAGTTACTTTGTTTTAAGATAATAAGAAAAATACGCTAGGAAGTACTTCATTCAAGAAACATGGTCATTTTTCCAATAGCTAAATACTCTTTTGATGAAAAATAATAACAACACGCAAAGACGATGACGAAGGACGGTATATACAATCAGTCGGCAGTCCGATCAGTCGTACATCATAGTACGCACGGGTTTTGTTGCTTGGAATTTTTCACTTGGAATTTTGCATAATTTGCTTTTTAAACGCATATCGTATAACGAATTAATGATCGTTATTAACATGCATTTGTCATTTTTTACGGACAAATTTTAGGATATATGGATTCTTTAAAGGAGTTTCTGAAAAAATGGAAATTAGAGCATTTATTTGCTATATTTGAAGGTAAGAGACATTTACCTAATGCACCTGTTTAGATAATGCATGTGTGACTATAGATAGAATAAGAATTTAGGTATCGATTTTTTTATGCAAATAATTACAAAAATTTTAGAATTTCAAGTCGTCGTATTAAAAAATTCAAAATGTGACCAAAGCTTATAATTTTAATAATTTATTTGCTTTACTTTGAAATCATCATTTCTTTGTAATTTGTAGAGTGATGAACCACCCCAAAAAATACCAAGGAGTGAAGAAGCAGAAATAACTACTATCGAGGAAAATAATATCACTTTACTTATTACAGACCAGGAAAACCTAAATTTATCAGAAAATAATATACCTCGTAATATGCCTGTATATGATGTATAGACTTCTCTTAGATCAAAATAAATTTTAGTTGAGTCAATACTATTCGCTATTGGTTTAAGAAAAGTGTCTCTTTAATCAAGAAATGTCCCTTTTCAATCAAGAATTTTTGCATGAATCAAAGAGACTATTGTTCTTGTAGCAAGAACTTCTTTGCATATTCATTTTGGGTCAAGAGTGAGATATTTTGGACAGATAGATTCTTCTATTCTCTAAAGTAATTTTTTAAAGCTTATGAAAAGATAGTTAGTGCTTTGGGCAAAGAAACGTCGTTCTTGGCCCTATTGAAAAGCGCCAATCTTTTGGGTCAGAGTCATATTCATTTCGACTGAAGGATCCTTTTTTTCAGTGCATGTTTATTTTTTGTCAATAATGATATACCGGGTGCGTCTCAAAAGTGGCTCACTCCTATATTTTTTTATTTGTTTTTAGATAAAAAATCGAGATTTGGTATGTTAGTATATGACATAAATTAGGATTGATTGAAGTATTCAATTGTTTTCTGTCACTTCCTGTTTCACCGGAAATGACTACAACTTTTGATTTTTAAATGACACCCTCGGTATTTTGTTACTTTATTCGATAGGAAATGACACTCTGAATAGAACGATGTATCATGACTCGATATACCAAGTGTGTGGTATCAAATTATTAATTATATAATATATATTAATTTATAAAAAAATGCTTTTTCTAAATATACTGATGAGCCACCCTCGTTCCATTTGAAAAAAATGAGATATGTTTAAAAATACGATTTAGGTATCTTTTAACCGCCCAGGAGAAGACACAAAAAATATTAGACGATTACCTATTTTCCCAAGGCTCCTTGATTGAAAATTAGTGATTTCCAGTCATGGTACTCTAGATTGAAATTGAAAATACAATTTTGTTTTAAGCGAAAATGTCAAAAGTTGACATATGATATATCAATATATTCAGGGTGTCATTTTCGATCGAATAAAGTAAAAAAATATTGGAGTGCCATTTAATAATCAAAAGTTGTAGTAATTTCCGGTGAAGCAGGAAGTGGCCAAAAAGAATTGAACACGGCAATCAATCCTAATTTATGTCATATGCTAATATACCAAAACTCGTTTTTTTATTTAAAAAAAATAAAAATTTATAGGGGTGAGCCACTTTTGAGAAGCACCCGCTATATTGACTATTTCTACTCTAAATATCTTGAGAACAGTCGCTTGGAGCGATTTTTAGGTAAAAAAATACGGAAATGTATATTTTTTCACTCAGTAGTTTTATACAGGTATGAACGAAAAGTTATTCCTCTTCAAAACAGTTGAAAACTATGTAGGTAGCGCCCCTTACAAGTAGGAGTTATATTGACATCGAGAACAAATTTCTCATGTCAAAGAACACCCAGACATCAATTTTCATCCAAATATCGACATTAGTTCAGAAATTATTTAGAAAAAATCGAAATAAAAATTAAACTTCCACAGCCA
>NW_022146631.1:0-29849 GCF_002938485.1 Sitophilus oryzae | reverse complement strand
CAATACCTGAGACGGTTTTGCAGAGGTTAGTTCTCCATCTCCAATATCAGTCGTATATAACAATGTTTATGGCACGAATGGTTGTCATCTCGGCGCATTCGGTAATGAGTTGTTCTGGTGTTTTCACATTTTTCCTACAGAATCTGCATTCGGCGTTGTTTCTTAGCTTCAAACTACCGAGGTGGTCATTGAGGAGACAGTATCCTGTTAAAAACCATGTGAAAATACAAAGATTGTTCTTACTTAATTCAAAAAAAATCTTTGATTTTTCTCGGTCGTAAGTCCTGAGAAAATTCATCAAGTGTTTTAGACCATTACAGGATTCCCATTCCAGGTTACAGATGGAGTCTTCCAGGTACTTGAATTCCATTTTAAGTTGGTTTCCACTTGGGAAGCAGAACGGTTCTGGTACAGTCAGTAGTCAGTGGAGTGTTCACTTCTTTTCTAGCTGGATCGTTCGCTTTTCATTATCTTCTATCCCTTAGTAGGCTGACAATCAGAGTAGGAAGACTTTATTTTCTTTGCCTAATTTGTTTTCTCTAGACATTCTTTGACCAACTTAGAATTGATGTTGGCGTAAGGATGAAAATTTGCGTTTGAGAGTTCTTTGATATGAGAAATTTTATTTTGATGTCAATATGACTCCTACTTATAGAGGGCGCCACCTACAAATTTTTTACAGGTATGAAGGGTAATAACTTTTCGTCCGTACCTATATAAAACTAGTAAGTAAAAAAATACACATTTACGACGTTTTTTACGTAAAAAAAGTCTCTTGGTGAAAATCGCTACGAGTAATGGCTCTCGAAATATTTGGAATAGAAATTATCAATACCTGTAGTTATTGACATACGTAAGTTAAACATGTCGACTGAATAGTTATTAGAATGAAATCATAAATTTGAAATGTGTTTGTGCCAAAAGTTCAACAGAAACTGTTTTATCATCATTTTTTCGAAAAAAATGTATGATTTACTTAAAAAAATAAAAAGTTCCCAAATTTATCACTTCAGTCAAATAACTATCTATTCTCAACATGTTTATTTTTTGTCAATAATGGCATGTATTAACTATTTCCGTTCTAAATATCTTGAGAACGGTAGCTCGTAGTAATTTTTACAAAGAGGCATTTTTTACGTAGAAAATCACGGAAATGAATATTTCTTACCCAGTAGTTTTTATACAGGTACGGACGAAAAGTTATTACTCTTCAAAGTAGTTAAAGCACATGTAAGTGTTTGGTGTCTTCTACACCTACAGTATTGGCCAAAAGCGAATGAACCAATGCCAATAATTGCGAAGAAAATCAGATTTGAGGTGTTAAATATCAAAATTATTTTATGTACATTTGTATGTTAAAAGGTTAATACATTCTCACCAAAATACTACAAACAAATATAAATTCTTCTGTTAGTCTTATCAGTTGAATTGGCAAATGTTGCTTTTTTGTCTTGGACAAAAGCAGATGAACCAAATATTTTTAAAAATCGTTAGTTTCATTTGTCCTGCTTTTATGAACAATTGCGATTTAAAAACATTTGAGCTCTTGTGATATATCATGCCACGTGGAATTAACTTGTCTGCAGATCTTAAGTTGCGGGTAGTCAATGCTTTTAAGGATGGTTTGAAGCAATCGGAAATCGCTAAGCAATTACGCCTTGGAAAATCAGCGGTACATTATATTTTAAAGAGATATAATGAGAGAGAAGATGTCTCTATAAAAAGAAAACCAGAACGACCTAAAAAAGTTGGTCCCAATGTGATAAAATCCATAAAACGAATTTCTTCACAAGATCCATTTTTGCCGTCAACGAAGATAAAAGCAAAACTTGAAGAAATGGGCTATCCACCAGTGAGTACAAGGACGATCCGATTAGTTGACCAGAAGTTGTTTTCCCGAAGACCCGCCAAGAAACAACTGCTATCAAAAAAAAAATGAAGGCCCGATTAGCATTTGCTAAGGAACATCAAAACTGGACTGTGGCACAATGGAAAAAAGTTTGTTTTAGTGATGAATCAAAGTTTAATTTGGTGTTATCAGATGGAATTCAACATGTAAGAAGACCTCCCAACACACGATTGCTACCAAAGTAAACATGGTGGGGGCTCAATCATGGTATGGGGCTGTTTGTCTTGGTATGGGATGGGGCCTCTCCATAAAATTGAGGGCATAATGGATCGGTTTGGCTACACAGACATTTTACAAAACCTTTTAGTGCCTTATTTGGAGGAAAAAATGCCAGTTGTACACTACTTCCAACATGATAACGACCCGAAACATGCCTCACAATTGGTTAAAAGGATTTTGGAAGATGAAATGGTGAGTGTTCTCAAATCGCCATCGCAATCCCCAGACCTGAATCCAATAGAAAATTTATGGGAAATTTTGGATCAACACATTAGGACCAAATTCTACAAAAATAAGCAAGAATTATTTGCAGCTTTTTTTATTAAATATATATTTTGTTCATCTACCAATGGTTTTTTCAATTTAAATTTTTTGCAACCTTATTAAAGCAAATTTTAAAAAAACAATGTTATTTATTTTTATAGCACTGCCACTTGACTTGAAATAAATATAGCTCAAATTTTAATTTTAAACATATCAGAAAAAAAATTATTTTAACAAAGTTCATCCACTTACAGCCAATACTGTAGGCCTACAAATAGGAGTCATATTAACATCAAAATCAAAATTTTCCTGTCAAAAAACTTCCAGACACCAATTTTCATCTAAATATTTATGTTACTTCAGAAATTATTTGAAAAAATGGAAATAAAAATGAAACTTCTACACCCTGTACCTCCGAAACTAAGCATTTTAGGATATACATTTACACGAACTTTTTCATATTTTTATCTGCAGAATATCCTGCCAAGTTTTCGGAATACAGTTCGAACCACCTTGTATATAAGGTAAAAATGGTTATTGAAAATATTTGTTGTATTAGTAATGAGCTGAGTTATATTAAAATGACACGAAAAAAAAATTTCATGATTTTGTCTAGAGTCGGCAACGCTGTTTTGACTAAATTATATGCACGCCACTGATTGCTGGAGGGAGTAAATGAGCAGATTAAGGTTGGATTAAGGTTGGCTCCCAGAAACCGATCCTTCGATTTATATATTTATTTTTCTTTTTTTGCTGGGGTGAAAAGACGAAAACGGTCGCTGTCGGAACAAGTCAGAAGGTCGTTAATTAAAAATTAACAAGCTATTCTTTTCGGACGATTAGTGTAAGATGAAACGGTCAAGAGCAGAATTTTCCAGAAACGATACAGGAAAAATCGCTTAATTTATCGCGACAATTTTACGTACACCGGAAAAAATTTCCAAAGAGCTAAATAAACGACGTTTTTTGTCAATTCTAGTTTCGATTAAATACCTATATTTGCAGTGCATGTTTAAAAAATGACATTGATATGTCAAATACTTTAATTTTAGTCATAGCCTTCTTTAATAAAACTGACCTTTATTTTTTCCTAGAATCTGAATATCAATTAATATAGAGGGTGGTCAGAACTGTATTCGGGAAACTTCGGCAGCATATTCTGTAGATAAAAATAAGTAAAAAAGTTCATATAAATGTATGTCCTAAAAGGCTTAATTTCGGAGATACAGGGTGTTGAATTTTCATTTTTATTTCGATTTTTTTCAAATAATTTTTGAAGTAAAGTCAATATGTGGATAATTTTTTTAATTTTGATATCAACATGATATCAATATTAATTATTCAGAAAAAAGCGAAATAAAAATGAAGCTTCTACACCTTGTATCTCCGAAACTAAGCATTTTAGGACAAACATTTATACACATTTTTACTTATTTTTATCTGCAGAATATGCTGCCGAAGTTTCCGGAATACAGTTGGGATCACCCTGTATATTGTGTTCTAGTGGACCGATTTTGACGATTTTTTAAGCAATTTGAAACTATATTATTTGATTCTTTAGTATCTCTTTCTAAATTATAAATGAAATTTGCCACCTGTCAATTATACGAGGGAAAAAAATGTTGATATTTTGATGACAGTTTGTAGCACCCTGTGGAGTATTTTAACAAAGCAAGGAATTTAAAAATTACTTTATTATGAAATAAGTGTATCTTTCCTCGATAGTTTATTTTTTTATTCATCTCAATAGTCATTCTTTATTTTTTTGGAAATATTCGCTTTTGAAGAAGACACTAACATTTTTTCGTATTTTTACATTAAACCATGCCGTTGCTTTTGGTCCTAATCAACCGACCTATAAAATAGTGTTTATGATTTATGAACTCTCTTTCACAAACTGTATTGTTATTGTCTGTTGGGCAGTTGCTCTAGCTAGATATAATATTAAGTACAAAAGTTGATGTCCGCCATGATCAATTAAAGCAGCAATAGCCGATACTTCAGAATTTAAAACCATCTTTACTAGAGTAAACGTCAATAATAATATGATTTTTTAATGGCAGTGTCATTTCAAAAATAATAAACACTATTTTATAAGTGTGTTGATGACGATTCAATATCAGTGCTAAAATTGCTGGAAATCATTACTGTCTTATTCAGAAGCGAATATGCCCAACAAAAATAAAGGAAATATGATGAATAAAAAAATAAACTATCAAAAAAAGACATACCTAGATGTTCAAATAATTTTTAAAATGCTTGCTTTGTTAACATATTGTTAAGGTCAAGGTGTATTACTGGTTGCATAACCGCAACGGTGCATTGAGGAACCTGGCGAATTCGACAGAAAGTAAAAGAAAATTACAGAATTCTTTAGAAAATTCCAGAAACCATCGCCAGGGGGTATATAAGGCCCGCGCTTTGACAGTTGGAGCAGTCTGAAGATAGTCTGAAGTTTGAAGTTTGAATATACCGCGCTTTAAATAGTGAAATACCGTTAGAGTAATAGTAGTTGCATAAATTGTGTTGTAAATAGTATAAGTTGTGTGTACAGAGTGAGACAAATAAATTCGTTAAGTATTTTATCGTGAGTTTAAATAGTGGTTGAATTCGTAACAATATTTTACAGGTTGTTTCAAACTTTCACAAAAATATCAACATTTTGTTTTCCCTCGTATAATTTGACAGATGGACACTTTCATGTTTAATTTAGAAAGAGATACTAAAAAGCCAAATAATTTAGCTACAAATTGCTTAAAAATCATCAAAATCGGCCCACTAGAACAAAATATGCCACAACAAAAGTTTGTTTTTCGTGCCGGTGAGTGTAGCTTAGATCAAGGAAAATTTGATTTTTTCCGGTCGTAAGTTTTTAGGTTTACGTAAGTTTTTAGTACGTTTTTATTTAGGTTTGACACACACGCTCATTTACGCCGGTTCGAGGCCGGATGAGATTGGATATCTCGTAAGAGTCGATTTAGACACTCGCCAAGTTGGTAAGCCATTGACCATGATATGAACGAGGATTCGGATTCCTCGTAAATAAAGTAGGCTCTGTCTGGAGCAAAAAGGATACCTTAAAGCTACATTCTAAATCAATTCGCTGGCCGAGTCGTACTTTGGCACGCAAGCTTATCTTATGTACTTCAGTGTACTCATTCACAACAAAATTCGACGCCAGAGTGCAAGTTGAAGTTGGATTGAAAGCTTGCAAGCTGCAAACTTCCACTTCAGCACGGTATTTTCGTTTGACAATTATGACAAATTTGACATTTAAATTTTAATAATTATTTTGTTTGTGTCGTTGTTACAAGCCATTTTCCTGTGAAAAGTAAATAATTATTAAAAGAAAAATGAGTGAAGGACGCTATTCCTATTTTATTAGGACTTGTGGCTTTGCTGTTAAAAAAACGGCAATTATTGTTGCAGCTCAATAATTAGCTTGACCGAAAACCAAGGGGTTTACCAAAACCCAAAAAATGAGGTGTCCGACCCATATTAATGGCGAGAAAAAGTTTTGGGTGCTTGAAACACAATTTAGAAAAAAATCATCAATAAATGAAGTTTTTGTTTCCATTTTTCTAAACATAAAAACTTGGAAAACTTAATTAACAACTGTCCCGGATTTTGACTCTTCCAAAATCAAAACCAACAACTAACCTAAAAAATGTCAGGAGAACGTTTAAACACGCATGCGCAAAATTCAAATTGAAATTTGTTGTGAATGGTTAATTTCGTGCCGACTTTAACGTCGAAGTGCCACTCGGCCAGCGAATTGATTTCGAATGTAGCTTAACGCTTAACTATAGAATGTTCAGCCATCGTTCAACGTCACGTCATATATTGTCGAACTCTCTTAACCACTTCCCAACCAGATAAGAAAGATTGGTGATGTCATTACGGCATTTCGTAAATTACTGCATATTCTTTTTAGTAATTGTCATTGTTATTTGATTTGGGGTTATACTTTTATTGACAGACATAAATCAATGTCAAAATTTCCTTCTTGTAAGTGTCATAGTCATTTGATTTGGGGTTATAATTTTATTGACGGACATCGATCAATGTCAAAATTAAAATTTGAATATTGCTGTAAAACAAAATCCACTTGTGCATTTTTGTAATAAAAAATATTTTTTTATTACAAAAATGCCTCAAAAATTTAACTAAAATGAACAAGAGCTTATTGCTAAGCTTATAAAGTCTTTTTCTCGAGAAAAAGACGCTGGTAGAACACTCTTGTACGTAGACGCCTTATATATGAAGTAAAGGTATAATATTCCTCTGTAAACAAATTGATAGCGTTTTTAAATGATATAGTGTGTTGCTGATGCTTTAGAAATAGGAATTTCAACAGTCCAAAGGATTCGAATCAAAGGGATCGTAACTGATGAAGAACTGAAGAAAAAACGAACAAATGCCGAAATAAACGGAAGTCGCTCAATCAATAATGTAGGAACGTACTTAAAATTTTCTAAACAATATGAACTGATCTCAGACACACCTTAAAACTCATATTTGACAAATAGTCATGACGTAACGGTGAACGATGGCTGAACGGTCTTTACAAACTTAAGTGTTTTAAACTCTTTTTTTATTTTTGTCGTTTTTTATTTATTGAATAAACTATTTCCGTTAGTGTCATTGTTGTCGTTGTTGTTGAAAAGTTTAATTCTCCGTAGAAAAGCGGAAGTTTACTTTATCGCCTCGCCATCTTGGCCCTCTCTCCCTCTACCACTGTCTCCGTCTCGCTCTGTCTGGTGTTAGAATTACGTCCCGAACCGGAAATAGAGCCCGAGTTAAGTTACTACTCGGCGATAAATCGCCTTCCGTCTTAATAGAATGGCTTATTTACGGTATTTCTTAAACTGGGGGTGAAATTTTAATTAAACCCAGATAAAGCGTCCGATCTTTTGCGAAATTCGCGATAATTTAGACGAAAACAGATCACGACTTTTATTTATACGGTTTTGGTCAAATATAGTGATCTGCTAGACTCATACCGTCGTTAAAAGTATCGACATATTCACCAGGGACGTGCATATGGGTTATCACAGGAATATTTTTTCTAAAATAAGCATGCACGCCACTGACTTTTTTCTCTTGTCAACGAAATAGTGTAAGCAGTTTAAATGCCGATTAAAATTTATCTCTTGATAAGTTTATCCATTTCGGCCTCCTTGAGATAAACGCAATTTTATTAATTGTGAAAGTTTTAAATAAGTACTTTTTATTTAATTAATTAATAAAATTAAATATATAATTTAATTCCTCATCAAAAATTATGAAAAAATTTCCTATAAATATGGATATGGAAATGCAGTTTTAGAGTTACCGAATGTTAAAACTTTTTAACATTAGGTTTTTTGTAATTATCTTAAATGCCTTTATTTTTAGCCGACCATTAAGATCGGCAATTTTTTTTTTAATTTCACTCAAAATGAGTTATTTCTGGTCATAAATGACCTAACATGTAATATTTTCATAGGTCTGTCTGTCCGTCTGTCCGTCCGCCGTCTGTAACACGATAACTGAAAAATCGCTGAACAGATTTTAACCAACAACCTATAATAAAAAAATACTGCGGCACCCGAGAATCTGGCCATTAGTTTTCGGTGGGAGTGGGGTTGGTGGTGGCATGGGAGGGGGGTTAAAATTTTTAAAAAATCGTACCTCCAAAATTACAGTAGCTAGCGAAACCGCGGTTTTCAAATTAAGATAAGGAACAATATTTGGTAACAAAATTTGTAATAACATCAAATCAGTCAAAGTCGCAGTTTCGAGAAATTCTATCATATTTTTTAGTAAGGTAAACGTACCTATTATCAGCACCACCCCAATTATCGGCACTAATTCTACATAATCTCAAAAATAAGATATCTATGGCAAGATTTAAATAAAAGTATTTCAAGACCTTCAGCGAACCTTTATCTACGCGTCTTCACAATCGAACAACTGTCTGTCAAATCGGTAATGCCTACTATATCAAAAATATAATTTTTTTTTTTTTTTTTGTAATTTAAGTATATAAACTTTTTTACTGTACGTGTAAGTTAAAAACAGGTAACCTATATTGTAAGTTATAATTTTGGAATAATGTTTGCTATGTTATTAATTGGGTCCTGCAGTTGTGATGTTATTATTTTTATTAATTGTTTGTTCACAACTGTTTTTCTGCAGTTTTGGCGACTATTTGGGTGCCGATAATGGGTATACATAAATATTAGTGAACGATCCACTTTCAAGTAAGATGCTGATAAATTGGCTATACGTACTGTTCCGTACGAAGCCGACTTTGTCTTTACCCTAAGGTACCAAAAGAAGTGTTTGGTCATTCTATGGAATATCAAGCCACGAGATTTTACACCAATTTTCGGCATCCCTTTTTTATTGGAATTAAACCTAACTTTGACATAATAGTAGTGCCGATAATACACACACTCACGTGCCGATAATTGTTCATTTCTTTGATTTAAATTTCACGACAATGGAAAAGAAAAACGGATTCTCTATTCTGTGGAAGACCTAAATAACGCTGATAGCCCCATTCGATCTGGAATGCCACGAAAGCAACTCCAGTAAGTTATTAGCACCCAGGTCGACCCCTACAAGACAAAGCGCATTATGAACGGTTTTAGAGAAGAAATGTGGACCAGAAACCATACTAACAAGAGAAGAAGAAAATGTATTGGTAGCATGGATATTTCGGATTGCAGCCTGTGGATTTCCTGCAACAAAAAAAAAAATAGATAGTGTTCAGCTATTGGTTAAAGAACTGAATAGGCTGAATAATTTCACAGACAATAGGCCTGGACGTAAATGATACGAATTGTTTCTTAGAAGGCATCAAGAACTGGTTCCAAAGATTTCACAAAACCTCCCCATCTGGAAGAAATAGCCTTAGAGAAAATCACATTCGTCAGTGGTTCATAGAAGTAGCGGCCTCTTAGAGGAGTCAAACTATCTTAGTATAACTGATGACCCTGGTCGCGTATTTAATTGCGACGAAACGGATTTTTTCCTCAGTCCCAAAGTTTTAGTTAGAACCGAGGACAGGAGACAAAGTTTTAGTTAGAAAGGATGATAGAACAGTTTACTCATTTCAGGCACAATGAGAAGGAGCGTCTAACCACCTTTGGCAACTCTGTGGTAAGTTCCAACAAATTTTACTAATTAAATCAATGTCTTTAATTACAAAAGAGTTCCCAAATCAGTTGCCAAAAGCACCAGAAACATTGGGGTACAGGAAAGTCAAAAATGGATGGACGACCGTAAACCTTTTGAGTACACGCAAATATATTTCATCCTTGGCTAGTAGCCCAAAAAGTTCAGTTCCCTGTTATTTGTTTTTGATCGGACATACATCCCATCTAACGATGGCCGCCAGTGAGTTTTGCAGTAAAATAATATTGTTCTATATAGCTCTTTGCCCGAACGCAACACATATTCGACAACCATTGGACGTAACAGTTTTTCGACCATTAAAACTTGAATGGAAAAAGAGCGTGCACCGATGGAGAAAAGAAAATGAAAGTCAAAAGACCTTTTCGCGCCTATTTTGGGATGACAATTAATCGGGGAATATTTGTCAAAAATGACAATATCCCTGATATACCGTAGTTAAAAATAACCATAAAGACTGAATAGGTACTTAATATTATATTTAGTTAATAATATTCAAATCATTCATTGATTGAACATTACTCTATTTTATATTGATAATACAAGCAATAAGTACCTTGTACTTCTAAACACGCTCTGTAAACTCCATGTGTTCCTTTAGGCCTAAATAAAATTGTTTTTCGTAGCATGATACCTTTAATTCAGCCAAATTAATAACAAATGTGGGATCTTCCGGGATTCCTATTTACCAAAATTCAATTTAAATGGTGCTTCTGGTACGCAAGGTGCTTATGGTGTCGATAATTGGTACGTTTACCCTATGGATTTGGCTACACGCCCCGGCGCCAAATTGTTTTATTTGTAAATTGCTGTAGGTTGGACTAATAGTAATATTTAATAACAAATTAGATAAAATATATAAATTATTAATTTTATTTTTATTTTTAATATTTCATTAACAGCGATTAATAAAAATTGCGCTATCCTAACAAGAAGACTGAATTCGACAAAATATTTAGAGGTATGATATCAAAAGACAAAAAGTCAATGGAGTACATGTTTTTTTTGAAAAAATATTCTAGTAATAATCCGGCCCTGATGAATTTATCGACACTTTTTAGCATTAAAATATGTCGCATTTATAGTAATCTTTACCCTCAAAATTCTATTCGAATCGCTAAAAGCACTTGGAAGAAAGTTATAATAAATCGAAAGATTTATTAAGACTTTAACACCTGTAGCTACGAAACAAAAGCAGAATCGGACCCATGTAGACATGAAAACAAATCTTACTTGGCCGTGAGGAATCTTCCCACGAGCTCTTTGAAACACCCCGTGGGCTAGAGTGGGCAACACATATACACCCCGGTCAATAAATGAGGCACCCAATTTCAAATGGATAATAATTACCAAGTAAAGCCGGTTATTAAAAAGAAAATATCCAAATTCATGTAATGTTGAAATTTTCACTCTTTGATTGATTGTTATTCAGTCACTGTCTGAGCAATAAATAATTCATTGACTCACATAAATACTGTTGAAATACACAAACAACCATCAACAACAACAATATGACAGCTAACATTTTAACAATGCGTTTGTTAGGCCTTTTCACTGAACCCTGACTCTGACATTCAATTTTAAAATCAAGCATTATCCAAAGCCAAAGTTTTATTTACTTTTATGGTTTCAAGTATCCAATCATTTCCTTCATATACCTGATCCAAAATATAAATACGGGTTAAAACCGAGTTCAAGTCTGAAGCACTCCATTATTGATGATTAATGATGGTGTTGAAAAAATGTGGGAAAATATTACAAAATCCAATTATCGAGTGATCGAAAAAGGATCAAAGTGACCCGGATAAAAAATCTGGCTATAATGTTTGAGGATTGTAGGACGTGGTCGGATTTTTGAGTGGAACGAAGCTATACAGGGTGGACTTGGTTAAAAGAGACATAACACGATTAAAATCATACTAAAAAGCTTTGATATTTATTTAAGTTATGTTTCTATATAATTATATGTATAAAAATAAATATGAAGAGAGAACTCTTTCCCAACTAGCAAGGGAGTACGACACGGAGACGCAATATCTTCAACGCTGTTTACAGTAATACCATTACCCATAATAGATGCGAAAGAAAGCGACCGCATCGGAAACCGCTCGGAAAACCCGACACGCCTATTGAGTGGTGTAAATACACCGGTCGTTTAGTCCGGAAACCCATGCTGCGTCGTATCTGCCTTTACTGAAATGACATAAAGGATTATACGTTTCTTTTAAAACGCGTGCAGGGATTCTTTTGCTGAACTTTGAACAAAGCTATTCTGCCTTGCAATTTCCAGTATATCTTATTAAAAATGGGATGCAAATGTGTTTATTTACAAGGAAAAAAAGATATTTATAGTATAAAAATGAACTTATTTAACAAAACCTAATTAAAAAATGTGACAAAATAGCTACCTTTCTATTGGTTCTATCAGACTCTTTTCGACTATATAAATCGTTATTTGTAAACTTTATTACATCAAATCATTTCAATCTAATAAATCATTTAACGATGTAAACAAGAGGAAAAGTCTTTTCACATGGTGGTCAATTTTCTATAGTTTTCATTATCAAATAGCCTTTGAGAAATGTTTTCAACTCAAAATGCCTTTAATTATGTTTGACTACATCATTTAAAAAGGGTCTCAAATACATCAATGTGATATTTGTTCAAAATTTGCAAAGAATCCGAATCTCTGAATAACTCGAAATTATTTACCATTTAAAAGCCTTTGATCATGAAAGTACTGGAAATGGAAAAATAATTTAAAATAAAAAAAAATTTTATTTATATTAATTTTGATGAGTTTTGCACTGAAGAAAACATTGAGGCTGTTTGATATAATGAAACTATAGAATTTGACCAACCATGTGAGAAATTTCCTATTTACATCACAAATTCATTTATTAGATTGAAAATTACTCATACCAAAGCTACAAAAAAATTCAAGATTTATATATTGAAAAAGTCTGATAGAACTAATAGAAATGTAACTATTTTGTCACATCTTTAATTAAATTTTGTTAAATAAATTAATTTTTATACTATAAAACTTTTTTCCCTAATCTCCTACGAGCTGATATAATATGACGAGTAATCTATTAATTACAGTGAGATTATACAGAAAAGTCCACAGACTTCGAGACATAGGAAAATAAAGTCCATTTAGTTGCAGTCCAAACTTTGTTTCAAAAACGATGTGCCTTGTTTAGAATGACGTCAATTCTCACCCGACCTCCTCGCGGAATGATTTATGGGGGTACATAAAATCCAAAATTTACGGCCATGAAGAATTTCAAAACTTGGAGCAGTTCAGGCAGAAAATATTTAATGCCTTTGACACTGTCACCCCTGATATTATCCAATGTGAGGAGGGATTTTATGATTGTTTGGGTTATTGTTTAATGTAAGAGGGAGGCACTTTAAACAATTTTGTAATTTTTAAATTCCATTATCCTATTTTCACATTTCACCATTACCTACCTTGACGAATATGGGAAAACGAAGGTCCATTTCAGGACCACAAATATTTGGATTGAGAAAATTGATAAACTTTTTTTTGGTTGTGTAAAACAAAAGCTGTTAATATAATACCAATTTAAAAGTGTTTTTAGTAGTTTTAATACACACTATGATATAAAATTTATTGGCTATTATAATGTGCTACTATTAATACTCATTGTTCATTTGAAATGGCATTAAGGCCCAAATTGCAACAATGATTTAAATTTTCTTAAAGATAAAATAGAGCTTAGAAAGAGCTTCGTATTTATATTTACTTTAATATTCACCCTAAAACAGGTAATTTGACTGATACCATTTCCTTTGAATTGTTTTTAATGATACTACTCTGGTTCAATTTTTAATAAAATTTATTTAATATTAATAGAAATCCAAGAGATTTGAAACCACTTTTAGCGATTTATAACACTCTCAAATGAATTACATAGGTGCCCTATTTTCATGAAAATCACACAGCCTTTTTCATAGTCGCTGCAGCTGCTAGCTATAAAAACCACTTTGAGCAGGTGGAAATATGCGACACACGCTAAATGGGACTTGATTTTTCCTATATGTCTCGAAGTCTGTGGACTTTTTGTATGCCTCGATAACATATTGATGTAGATTATTTTCACCCAAACAAATAATAACCCAAACTATACATTGATGCGGATTGTCTATGAACTCTTTCTGAAGGTCACAGAAACCCGAACGCGTAATTCGGTGTTCTTTCATCTGTTGTAAAGCACCTATGGTGTAATACTAGAAGAAATCTTCCGTCAACCGGACTGGACCAACAAAGGACAAAATAGGTGGAGAATTTAACCATGGAAGATTTGCTGATGACATAGTCCCCTTGACAATACTAGTCCCGAAAAACTACAAGCACAAATTAACGAACTAAATACTGCCAGCAATAAAGTAGGTCTCAAAACGAATTTGTGCAAAATCCTTGGGTATTATACAACGAATGGTAGACAGAAAAACATTCTAATAAATAACAAATATTATGGTATTAGGAGAAGACTATATATACAGCTCGGTATCTCTACTACCAGAAGTCAACAGAAGAATTAACATAGCATGGAGTACTTATAGAAGAAAAGTCAATTGCCATTCAAATCTAAACATTCAACCTATGTGTACCATCAGTCATGACCCATGGGCATGTAAAACCTGGAGACTTAAAACGGACACTATAAGAAAACTGTGGTCGTAATAACCCTTAATGGAACGAAATATGCTGAAAATAACCAAGAAAGACCGTAAAAGAATTGAGTGGATACGACATAAGACCTAGGTAATAGATATCATCCATAGAATCAAACTCCAGTGGCAATGGACAGGACAACTTTGCAAGAAGGGAGGAAAACAGATGGACCATAAAATTACAGCGTGGAAATTCCACGAGGAATTAAGAGTTCTAGAAGAAGAATCTGCCTGAGAAGGAACCATATATTAATAAGAAAATTAGCAGGGATAACTTGGGCCCGCATAGCCAACAACAGACAACAATACAACCCAACTACAAAGAGAATATCTAAACATGTGAGGGAGGCTACATCATACTTGGAAATGGTTGAATAATCTGTAAGCTGAAAATGATAATAATGACGATAAAAAATAAATATAGAACCATAAAAAGACTTTTAAACGCCAACATAGAAGTGCCTTGTTTGCATTTTGGACACAAGTAAAATGGTTATTTTTTATTCTGTGGAAAAGGTTTATAGGTACATGGCTGTGATATACCTTGTAAATTTAACAAAAATTAAGGGATGTAGAGTAATATACTCAACGGTAATAAAGAGATTACGTTTTAAAACATAATTTTAGAATTCATTACAGAATTAAAAACTAGATGCAAACCCATAACCATGTGACAAAACTAGCTGATAAAAACTCAAATGCCTAAAATAAGCTTCTTTCCCAGGACTGTGATAAATGATTAGTCTCTTTAAAAACCTTTTAAAAATTTTCTCTTACTTTTTAGGACTCTCATTTTAACCTTCTACCTAATAGGCATATCTGGAGGGGAGTTCTATTTCGAAAGCAGCCAAGAATATCAGATTAGAACCACTAACGTATCCCACAATAAAAATCCAGACCAGATAAAATCAGGGAATATTTCTAATATTTCTATAAACTGGTGAATGCACACTTCATTCACCAACTAATAGAATCATACTCACCCTTTCTGATAGATAAGTTTGTGATTGGTAATTTCTGAGGATTTTTCTTTGTTTTAACTCGACACAAAATGATAACTAGCTGCTAAAGTTGACCAATTAGACAGCTAAGTTGAAGTAACATCAGACATATCATAGCCACTTTGATTTTATCTAAAATAAATAATCTACTGACTCTAAATTATAAAAATAAAAAATATCTAGGCAATCATTATTTTGAGGGGTAGGCAACCTTAAACATATTTTGAAGAGACATAAATTCCCATTGAATATCGAAATAATATACTAGGTGTCTCATTTTAAAATAAAAGAGTAACTTGTTTTAAAGGTGACCATGTGACCAATGTTCAACATTCATTCGGTTTCACCCTGTATAACTTTTAGGATCAAGTTTTAATTTGATTTAAAGTACAATAGTTAATTTAGCTGCCACACAGGGGCCAGCACCAGGTAAAATCTAACCCTAGCCAGATTCTTTCATTGTAAATTCTAAAATCTTGTTTGATCTATTTATCCCAGAATCCGAAAATCAATTAATATATAAGGTGTTCCATTACAAAAAATACACAACTTTAATAACTTAATATGAAGTCCCTGGGACGCCCCAGAAGATCTCTCTATATTTTTAAAATGTGCTCTTAATTAACCTACATACGCTAACAAAATTCCCCATCACAAACTGTCGTTCTCCTTGAGCCTCCGCGTCGCCGAGAGTATGTCACCCCGTACTTCATGTAACTCAACAATGGTGTAACCAACTAGTTGTCGAGTTGTATTAGATCTAGGAGCTGGCTACATAAAAAATCTTATCATCGTTACATGGCCAACTTTTCTTGTAAAGTATCCTTTTGTGTAGCCACTGTGAAATACTGCCCGCCAAAGCGCGATCCCGGGTCTTAAAGCGGGGGCGGCCAACCGAAAGGGTGAAACGCCGACACCAAAAAATACTATAAGACACATGAGCTATAATTGCCAAACAGCTTTTACGGCCAATAGAAACGTGTAAAACCGTTGACAGACATTTTCTCGTGGCTAAAATGCCAACAGACAACGCGAAAGAGGTATATAATTTTGACAAAAGTAAATCATCGCATACATGCATGTCGGTTGGCGGAATGTCATGTTTATTGTTAATTAATTCTAAACGCCGTATGCAAAAGGGCAGACAAAAAAATCGTTATTGAAATAATAAAAATATATTTAATATAATCAGATAAGATATAGGAGAAACATTCGTCTGATTATTCGAGGTCGGAAGATAGAACAATATTTGGTGCATATGAGATTGATGTAGACATTCTTTAAAATTATTTTATTAGAAAGTTTCTTGACCAGATTCATAGTTCAAAAGTTATTTTTCAACATCTGATTTGACAATTTTGATTCCGTTAGTTCGAAGAGTATTATAAGGGTTACATGATTAAAATCTTTAGCCTTTGAGATATTTAAGATACTCAGATGCCACAATAGAATAGACTACAACACCTGTAATATTTTTTCAGAACTAATTTTATGCCGAGTTTGCCAGAATAAACTTTACTGGTGTACCCATTGGTCCTTAATTTATATTAGGGTTATCGAAAACTTGCTGGATCTATTTTAGTTGATATTTTATAAAATTGTTGATGTCGTAATACTGCGTATTTTTAATAAATCGAAGTAGATTCACACACTCTTTGTTCTATAATTGTGGCTCTATACCATGCAGCTCCGGTGACTTTAAATAAAGCATCTTTTAAAATAAACCGCAAATCAAGTGATGGCCGGTGTCGCCAGCGGCAATCTTTCTAGTGACATAGTACCATTTCAAAGCTCTATAATAGCTGGCATGACACATTGGTACCTATAACAGTTTCACTTAAATTCTGCACAACAGTTTAATAAGTAAGGATTCATTACTTCATCAAGAAAAGCAAAGCAAGTATCTGCTGGCGGAACGAATAGATGTGTTACTAGTGATTTTATTCTGTAAGGAAAATTGCTTCTTGGCCCCAAGGGCTTAAGCTCAAAGATATCCAAATAGGATCTCTCCCGATAAGCGTTTCTTTGAAAAACCTCTTGTCCTATTTGCAAAGCTGGTAGTATGGTTTATAAAACCCATTAGGCAGAAACATATCGTTGGAAATGAAGAAAATAATGGGAATCTGCCGTAATTGGCCTCCCTTTATAGAAAACTACATCTACAAGTCAATGTAAAATAATCTAAAGAATCCACTTCTGTTTTCCTGATAGAATAATAAATACATATTTAATAAATATTATTTAATAAAACTATTGTAGGTAAATTAAATAAAATAAACTGGTATAATTTAAATAAGTCCATAAACTAATTTTTGTTTTGAAAATTTGATCTTGTAAAAATAGCTACCAACCGTTACCAGAACCTAGCGACAATTCAGCCAGTCTCTTTGGATTACAATTCCATTGAAAACGTTTTATTCAAAAACTTGAACCAGACAGGTATGGTGGAAACCCCAATATAGTTTGGACCAAGAACATTTAATCTGTTTGAATATTTAAAAAATACATAGTAGTTGCATTTGAATAATTCAGTTTTTATGTGGGGACAAATATTTAAAATAGGATTCAGCAATTTTTGATACCTGTATACATTTAGGGAAGAAATAACATTTTTCTGTAAAGCTTCTATTTCTCACCTTTAAACTCATAAGAATCTACTCTGAAAGTAACGTACAGGCAAGTTAATAGTCTACCCCATTGCAGCAGCGTAAATTTAAAATATCTATAATTTTTTTTTTTTTAAAAAAATCTTTTAAAACATACTTAACCCATAATAAAATGCACTTCTTTGGGCCCAAGAATCCAAAATGAAAATAAAATACCGGGTGTTCCGTAAGAAAAAATATAACTTTGGCATGTATCTTAGTCTGAAACACCTTGCCATTTAAAAATAATTTTAAATTGTGCTTGTTTAATATTAATCTTTTTAAAAAAAAAAAAAAAATTTGTTTCTACATCTTCCGTTTTCGTATAATCAACTGAGGCGAAATGAGGTGCGCCCACCCTGTACATGATCATCCATACCCTTAAATGGATGAAACGGCCAGCGTTCCCTGAATAAATTGCTAGAGTAATATCGCGCTTTGATAACTGTCTGCAGCCGATTGAGCCACGATCCGACCGTCTCCTGCACACGGCTTTGAAAATAAACAAATATGATATTTTAACAATCGGTATGCAATATACATATCTTTTTTTCATTCTTCAATTCTATTTTTTAATACTTTTAAAATTTCATGCCTTTTTCACGTTGCCTGTCGGTGATGAAGGATTCAGGAAAATGTCTGCCAACAATTTTCCATTACGTTTCTTAATAATAAATAAAAGCTATTTTCGCAATTATAACTCATGTCTTATAATATTTTAGTGTCAGACTTTTCACCCCTTCTATTGGCCGCCCTCGCTTTAAGCCCTGGGATCGCGCTGGCAGATATGGATACTGTTTTATAATGTATAATAAAAGGGTAATTCACACAAAAAATTAGCCATGTAACGATGATAAGGTTTTTTATGTAGCCAGCTGCTAGACTATAACACATGATGAGAAACGGCATTTATAAAAAGACATAAATTTTCAACTCTTACTTATTAGATGCATTTGGTAAATTATATCGGAATACGCTGTTTAAGAGCAGTTCATTCTAGAAACGGCCACGAGTGCGACAACTTTGCTTTCAGCGTGTAATGACTAAGTGCGTGTAAACGGTTTAATGCTTATTTAACGGATGCCGAGCGCCGAGTTGAGCAAATCCGCCGATTTACCGACTGCTCTTGTTAACCCAAATTCAGTTTCTATTTTGGGAAGTAGTTTGCAAAGGGCTGCGGGCTTTTTGGCCTTTCTGCCTTGTCACCTCACGAACCTCAGTTGTGTGTGTTTGTGTTTTTCGTAAAAAATGTTTACGTTAACAAAGTTTAGCTTTAAGTGATTTTGCTGCTGCCAATCTGGTGCATATTTATTAGGAGTCCGAACTGTATCTGAAACCTCATAATATTCGTACATGTGTACCGGGCACAAAAGTCTCGCATAAAATGTACGTTCTGAAACGCTTTCATTTCGAGATACAGGGTGTAGAAGTTTTTTTTTCATTTTTTCGATTTCCATTCCAAATAATTTTTAAGCAACGTCAATATTTGCTAATGAAAACCGCGTCTGGAAGTTTTGACATGAGAAATTTGGATTTTAATATCAATATGACGTTTATTTGTAGGGGGGCACCACCCAAGAACAGTTAACCTACTAGGACCGCTCATTCAGCCAAAAGTGTCCGCCAGGTGCATGCGAAAAACTCCTCGCTTTGTTACGTCATTGTAGCCCTTGTCAAACCCTTGTCATGGTTATTAAGTCTATCCGGCAACCAGTAATACACACACGTGCATTATTAGCTACTGAATGCAAACGTCTATTATTTAGTTTATTTTTTTTTAAAAAAACTTACTTTAAAAACATGCCTCGTAGTATAGAAAATTAACTGTATAAATTGTATTAAATACTCGGATAATGCATTTTAAGAACAGCAGTTCCTAGCATCACCTTTTGCAACCATTCTTTTTAGAGTACTCCACATTTCCTTGCTTTAAACAAATTAATAAACAAAAATCGTGGCACTTAGTATGCACTCTGTCACAATCCACAACATAAAATGAACGTACTTATACACTCTAAAACGTTAAAGACAATCTTTCGCTACTTCTAAAACTGACAAAACAATTAACTCAAAATTTCAGCTGCTACTTTATAGTTTACCATAGGCAACTAATAATATACACTATCATGACAAGGCCACGAAGGCTTTGGTAAGGACTACAATGACGTCACAACTGTCAGCTGAAGCGTGGGAAGAGGCGAACGTACTTCTTATGAGGATGAGCAATCCCATTAGTTTACCGTTCTTGGGCACCACCTGCACGTGTTTTGACTGTTTTAGGATTACCAACTTTTCGTCCGTACCTCTATAGAAAACTACTGAGTGAAAATTATACATTTCCGTGGCTTTTACGCGTAAAAATGTCTCTTTGGTAAAAATCGCCACGAGCAACCATTTTCGTGATATTTAGAATGGAATAATTAATACATGTCATTATATTGACAAAAAATAAACATGTTAACAAAATAATTGTAATACAGAAATCATAAATTTGAAATAATTTTGTGTCAAAAGTACAACAGAAACTTTTTAATTGTATTTTTTTCGCAGAAAATTTTATGATTAATTTAAAAAACAAAATTTCCCAAATTTATTTAAGAAACAATGGCGAAAGCAGATTTTTTGTAGAAATCGTAAAGTTACTGAGTGCGCCGAGACGACAACCATTTGTGCCATGCTATAAACATTAGTACTACTGATATCGGAGATGGAAAACCGTTTTGGATAATGGTGTCGCATCACTAAAACTACCCGTCTTAACAACACGTCTCCTTGGAAATAAAAGCCGTATTTATTTACATATATACAACCTTTAATAACTACTGAGCTTATTTGCAACTAATAATAAACAAAATCCACGAATAAATGATTAATTAAAAAGAGAATAAATTTGTAATTCGTAAATTTGACAAAACCCGGTACGACTCCGCCTTCCACTTCCCTTTAAAATCTATACGATACTAAAAACTAAAATCCCAAATATTCAGTTTTCTAAAAAATAAGGCACATGTTTTTAACTCAATACCTACTTCGAAAGCCACTTGAACTACGTTCTCGAAGGAACCCTTGTCTTCGGTCATAAATTAATAGACAAGAGTTCACAAGACCAACCGTCACCAACAGTAAATCCATAAACTTTCACTTTTGAATAGGATCGAGAAAAACATGTGCATCTTAAACTGAAATTACCTTTGTTCTAAAAAATGTAACAGAAATTGTTCTTTAAAAATATATACTGGCTCTGACAAATGGTATTTGTCAAAGCCCTGAGAATGTATGATGAGTTATTAACTCAAGAAAACGGGACACAATGGCCCGTATGAATAAAAATGAGCAAAACCTTCTACTTGCAAAACTTGAAGCATATGCTATACAGGGTCCGGCAATAGTGCGTCGGGCATCTGTAGCTCCTAGAATAAAAAACTTGAGAATTTTATTTAAGTGCATACCTAAAATATGTACCAGGATGTATTTCATGAAAATATTTTAACTTCTATAGGGTGGCTCAAAAAAGTGTGAGTGGATCAGGAGGATTTTTTTTAAATGGAACACCCTGTATATTATTGCATTTTTGGCTTCCTTTCAGATCACTTTATATAACCCTAAGATATGAATAAATATTTTTCGATAGTTTCAGAGATATTAAAAAATAAATCAAAAATATATATTTTTCAACCCTTCTTAAAAAAATTATTAAAAATACAAGAACTGTTCTGAAATCAAAACTATATTAAGTATTTAATTTAGATGGTCTGTACTTACTTTGCTATAAATATGAAAATAATAAATCATACAGGATGTTAAAAATTCTACGCCAAACTTTCTAAAATATAAAATAATTTTTCTTCGTTTTTTTAAGTGGAACACCCTATATATTATTTTTTCAATAGACGGAGAATTAAAAAATGAACATTTTTTGTATTTAGAGTATTTCAAAATTTTTATCGGTTTCGCAGATATTTGCGGTTTTATATTTCATATGGCATTTTCCACAGTAAATTTTTATCAAAGCCACCCCAAATGATTTTTCTCTCGTATTTTACCATTGAAAGCGCCATATGAAATAATACTGCGTGTATCTGCAAAACCGTTAAAAATTTTGAAATACTCTAAATACAAAAAATGTTAATTTTTTAACTCTCCATCTAATAAAAAAATAATATACAGGGTGTTCCATTTAAAAAACAAAGAAAAATATTTTATATTTTAGAAAGTTTATGTAGAATATTGAACATCCTGTATGATTTACGATTACCATATTTATAGCAAAGTAAGAACAGACCATCTAAAGTAAATACCTCATATAGTTTTGATTTCAGAAAAATTCCTGTTTTTTTAATAATTTATTTAGGAAGGGCTGAAAATATATATATTTTTGATTTATTTTTTAATATCTCTGAAACTATCGAAATATATTTATTCATATCTTAGGGTTATGTAAAGTGATCTGAAAGGAAGCCAAAAATGCAATAATATACAGGGTGTTCCATTTAAAAAAAAATATCCAGGT
This sequence comes from Sitophilus oryzae, assembly GCF_002938485.1. Classification (NCBI taxonomy): domain Eukaryota; kingdom Metazoa; phylum Arthropoda; class Insecta; order Coleoptera; family Curculionidae; genus Sitophilus; species Sitophilus oryzae. Next base: position 7,415 of record NW_022146631.1, on the reverse strand, counting down.
CCACTCACACTTTTTCGAGCCACCTTATAGAAGTTAAAATATTTTTCTGAAATACATCCTGGTACATAATTTAAGTTTGTACTTAAACAAAATTCTCAAGTTTTTTATTCTAGGAGCTACAGATGCCCGACGCACTATTGCCGGACCCTGTATAGTTTAAGAATAAAAATGTAAGTAAAAGGTTTTGCTCAAACTTGTATTAGATGAAGCATGAGCATCTACTCACGTTTAAGTATTTGCTCAACTTGTTATGAATAAAATGTATGCTTTGCTTACTTAGTTGAGCATATGCTCCAAAATTTTTGCATCTCGTTAGTAGGAGATGCACCTTACAACAAGCTGGTCATAAAATGGCAGAATTCGTGAATTTACGTGCACAGAAGCAATACAAAGTGCGAAGGAAAGCTAATTGGCGAGATTTTAAATCTCTTTACAGATTTCAAGAAGAAAATGTAAATTGGATGGCAACGTACTTTTTGGGAGAAAATCTTGAAAGAAGAGGAGCTGCTCTTTCGTCAAATCATGAAATGAAGATTTTCTTGCGATACATGGCCAATCCTGGATTTTAGATGGGTGTAGCAGCTGTAGCAGAAAAATTGGGAATCGCTCGGTTGACTGTTTCAAAAACAATCTCATTTGTAATGAACAAAATAGTTGAAAAGTCTCATTTATGGATCAAATTTCCGTCAACCCAACCCAAAATAATCGAAGCACAGCAAGCGTGGCAAGAAAAATTTCAGTTTCTAAGTGCTATTGGAGTGATTCATTGCACGCGCGTTCAGATTTTGAAACCGAATCAACACGGTGATGAATACATCAACAGAAAGGGATTGGCGACTTTAAATGTGCAGGCAACATGTAACTCAGTGGAAATGTTTACTAGTGCTGATGTTAGTTGACCGGGTTCTGTACACGACGCAAGAATTTGGAGGAACTGCGATATACGTGTAACTATGCAACAGTTTCCTGTTGCAGTACTACTGGGTGGTGATGGTTATGGCTTAAAACCGTGGCCAATGACTGCGTTTAGAAACCCTAACAACGCATTGGAAAGAGCTTACAGCAGACTGTTTAAGAAAGAAAGTCAGTCTACTTTGTTACTAAATGTTGTTTATGGAACTTTTGAACATACCATTATCGTGGCTTTCTGAAGGCCGGAGTCGAATATATGATAAGAAAAAAGATAATAAGCAAATAGTGGACTGAAGTCTCTATACCTTTAGTGTATAGGCACTTCACATTTCTCGCTCCCTTGAAAAATTATAAAAACTGGACTTCAGACCAAATGCTTCTGAGGTACAGAAATACCCATCACCAATCTTTTATTTAACAATCAATTGTTGAAATCTGTCTCCATGCATATCGAAAATCAAAATTGAACGTCTTAAAAAATATTGTTTTTTTTATTGGAAAATAAACAAATTCGAATCGGGCCTTATCGCTAGACTGAACGCCGCGCCGGAAAACGAGACCAGGTGGAAAATTTGGCGCGCCCCGTTTTCCTCCGCGCCATTTTTAAAAATATTATTTCTACATTTCAGACGGAAAGTAAAATAGAGCCGGGGCAAACGTTACAACGGCGCTATATTTCCTCCGCTTTTCTTTTCAGAAATTTTCAATTACGTACGTATAAAAGAAAATAAAAATAGTTATTAAAGTTTTTCGTCGAGAATATTTCCGGGTCGTTTGAAGGTAACTGTTAAGTTAATAGTTAGCGTAGGAAAAGAAGTATGGCTGATATATTTATATTTTTTAATGCACAGGAGTATCTCGTTATACAGAGGTTAAAACACCATGTAAATCAAAACCTCATACTAAAAAAAACGAGATTTGGTTTGTTAATATAACATAAGTTAAAATTGATTGACATATTAAATTGTTTTCGATCGCTTCCTGTTTCACCGGAAATGACTACAACTTTTGATTTGCACCTTCGGTATATTTTTACTTTATTCGATAGAAAATGATACTCTGAATAGAATGACATATCGTATGCCAACTTTTGACATTCTCGCTTAAAAAATATATTTCAAATGTCAATCTAGAGTGCCATGGCTGTGTTCAAAACACTAATTTTTAATCAAGAAGCCTCGGAAAAATAGATAATAATAATAATAGCTCCCGTATATAGCGTTTAACGCCTTGGGAGTAACAAGGTACAGCTTGCTATACTAGAGCCGTTCGGTATACAAGGAAGGTAATGAGACTAGCACTACGCTTCAACCGCCTATTATTACCTCAGGATTGTGAATCCCAAGTACTCATTTAAGGCTGAATGGACCTAGGTACCCAAACTATTTTTATTTTAATAAAAATAGTCGGCTGATGAAATGCCGGGTGTGGGAATCGAACCCACACCTTGAGATTGGTAGACGAGAGCCTGTACCTCTACGCCACCGGGTGGAGGTGTGTAGTTCGTGAACGAACTACTTCCAATGAACTATTCCGACCTCGGAATGAAAGGAACTAGTTCCTGGTTTCTCAAAAAACTAGTTCCTCAGGACCTATTCAGGGATCGAGACTGTGACCGATATAGAATAATATGCGACGGCGACGGAACGGCTAGCGCGCGTAGCCCAATGGTAGGCAGGAGTGGGGAGTGCCAGCCGTACGTTATCGGATCCGGACCAAGAGGAACTAAACTCATATACATATCAAATATATACTGATTATCGCCTATCGCTGTAATGTGTTGGAGTTAAAGCCGAGTTAGAGACAACTAGATAACCGGTTCATGTATATTTCACATAAGTTCGTCTGTTAGGCAGACACTGGCGCAATAGCGCAACTCCAAAATTCCGAATATCAATTAGCCCTTACTCTGAGGATTAGCCAATTGTCGAACGGGAACGCAAACGAAAGCCGTACGAAGTTGGACGGAGCCGTACGAATGAACAGCTGGTGCTAGCGTCTAGTCTATTGGTCTGGTGATCCGATCGATAATTCAAAAATCCAGGCTTGCGCACTACGGTTGAGCACAGCTACCTGAGCGACTTATGCAAATTCCTTCAGAAGATTTATTTATATACCCATTTCACCGGCTTGGCTTCACAGAATGCAGTTTGGAGTCGATATAGTTTAGTTAATATATATATGACTAAACTAAATAGACTAGTTTTACGTACGAACGGATCGGGCCCCCGCGAACGATGCCAGGCAGGAGTGGGGAGTGCCAGCCGTATGCCGTATGTTATCGGATCCGGACCTAAAGGAACTAGAGGAACTAAATAGAAGACTAGTTTACGTATGGATCAGCCAGCGCGATTGATGCTAGGCAGGAGTGGGGAGTGCCAGCCGTATGTTATCGGATCCGGACATAGAGGAAGTAATAAAAGACTAGTTCACGGGAATCTATTCAGTCGGCAGATCCGAGATATAATACAAGACAACGACGATGGATTCGGCCTTGTCTATTGCCACAGCCGGCGCGGCGTAATTACCACAGAAAATTGTCGTGGTTTGGATACTGTTTTTGATTTTTAGTTTGTTTCTTAAATATTTTATGGGAATGTTTCAATTTAGGTCCCTAAAATTAAGAAATATCTTATAAAGCGAAGTAGATATTCTGAATTTTAGACAAAAAACAAAAGCTTGAAGTGAGGAAAAATGCAATTTTTCGTAAAATTTTGTAATATTTGCTCCAATTGATTTATGATTTAGTTTTTTAAATTCTGATTTGAGTTTTTTTTATTTTTTTATCTGCAATAAAACTTACCTATATGTTTTTAACATACACAATTACACGTCTCATTATATCTCCGTACACTATAAAAATTATACAGATCATACTGTGAATAGTTCTGACTGACAACGAAACGCATTAGCAAGCAAGGGGGATGTCAATGTTAGTCGGGAACTATTGTGAACTAAAGACCTAGTTCAAGGAACTATTTCTCTGGAGGAACTAGAACTAAGGAACTAGAATTCCCACCTCTACCACCGGGCACCAAACCAAAAATAGATCCCATCAAAAATATAGAATGTAAAAAATTCCGATATGACATTCTCTGCTAAATAAAAAAAACTTTATTCTTAAGAACTCTATTTAGATTTACTTAGTAATCAAAATGGCAGATTATTTTTTTTAGTCAATTATAATTATTATAGAAATAAAAATGTCTAATATTAATACCAACAATTTGTAACAAAATTGTTGAATAGGTACTTAAAGAGAAACTAAATAAAATAAACTGACTAGGTTTTACATGAGATCTCATAACTTTTTATAGTGGAAGAATTGTATTGCGAGACTTGATATTTTTTACATTCTATGTTTTTGATGGGATCTTATTTCTTTTTGTAGGTTATCCTTCTATTTTTTCTTCGGGTCATTCAAAATAATATTTAAGAAGTATGACTATAATTCATAAACTTTGAATTATCCTATAATTAATTAAGTCAGATAATATGTCGGATAATATCAATTGAATTAATTCTAGTTTTCTAACGACTTGTGTTTCCGACTTTCGTTATAACTCAAATATCAACTTTAAAAATGTTCAATTTATAATTTTACCTATGCTTATTCAAAATTATTTTTTTTGTCAATTTTACACATATTTTATTTTTTATCTCGAAAACTATAAGAGATAAATCCGTGAATTATTGTTTTTAATATTTTACAATCAGAATATTAACGAAAATAAAATAAAAGATTCACAGATTTTGCAACATGCGCAACCATCACAGGCGTATTGAAAATACCAGACACAAGTCGGCGGTTGTCGTCAATCACCTGTTTTTTTTACATTTTTTATTAACTTGTGACGTCATTTGGAAGAGCTCAATAGAAATATAAAAGAACTAAACCTTGTTTGGAAATCAATTTGGCATTCGTGACGTCAGCACTTCGGCAGTCTAACGTAAAAGTATCGTTAATCGCCATTCACAAATATATTCCAGATATGTATAGTGAACAAGTGAGCCGTTCGCAACGTTAAATAATTTTGATATTTGATTTTTATCGTAATGTCTTTTTGTAAAAGTGAAGAATTTAGTAAGGAAAATATTAATGATGGAGAGAAACGTGTGCGGATTCCTGAATGGTCACGACGCTATGACGGGCTCCTACCCACGTAGGAGCCCGAAATATACAAAAAGGGGGTCAGATTAAGTTTAGATTAGGTCTATATTTTTATTAATGCAAAACCAACTAAAATTTAATTCTAATCTAACCTAAACTCACTCCCTCTTTTGCATATTTCGGGCTATTACCTGGGTATTAAGGGGTTTAACCAATATTCGAACTTAAGGTGTAATTTATGGATGGCCCATAAAATTTAAATTCGCCGTACAAAAAAAATACTTTTCACCAATTTTCACAATAAAAATTAAAAATCATAATACGTTTTTATAGAAATGATGGAATAAGGGTGAACGGGGTGCCGGTAGACCATGAAGATACTTGGAATGTAAATGTTAATTTATACTCGAATTGAGTTGCCTCACAGTATAGGCATATTTTGAACCCCTACCGTGCATATTTACTGTAGATAAAAATAAATTAAAATATAGTTGGCTTCAACGATAATTTAGTTTGCAGCTTCTTTTCATCATACCTAATAAAAACCAAGTCACAACCACTACTCATAGTATGTACCTATGTATTTTTAAAACATCATTATGAGATTTAAGATACATAGGTGCCCAGTGCCAGTGCTCATAATATGAGTAGCGGTATTGACGGTTTCATCATAACGGATTTTGTTATGATGAAAATAAGTAGCAAAATATATTATCGATTGCAGCAACTATACCTAGTTTACATTCAGTATGTCCAATTAATATAGAACATTATACCAATGCATACTTTTAAAAATTTGCTACCATTATATTTTCATAGTTGAGTTTTTGAAATTATTTGTTAGCTACTTAAACAAAACAGACCAATAATAATTCAAATCTTTATCATTCAAGACTTTCAAGAATTATGAAGTAATCTCACGTCAAAATTTTTTAAAATTATTGCATGCCTTATTTGCAAGTTAACAAAAATATTTCTTTGCATACCTTGCAATTAATATATTTGGTTCAATTTATCAGTTCTGCATCATATCCGAAATTCAGATTATGTGTGATACAACGAAGAGTTAAAGTGCAACGTGAAAGACAAGAAAAATGGCAAGTAAAAAAATTGTAGTCTTATTTACTAGAAAAAATATTGCATTAGTCTAAATTTATTATTTATGTGATTCCGCTCTTTCACGTATAATATGCCCCATGCTTCTCATACGAAAAGAGTTAGATTCAAATAGCCAAACTAAGGCCCAGACTAAATATCCATATCCATAAAATAGTTGGCCCACACACTGATAATACCTCATTTCGGCCTCGGCCCTCGAACGTCCTTGCTCTATTCGATGATCGACGCCGGCTAAACTATCGACGTACGTGTTGAAAAATTAATTAGGCAGGTTATTGATCTCGAACTCGCATCTAGCATGTCGTTTTTTCAAAGACGGGTCCCATATAAACGCGGCCAGTAGTATTTTCAATACTAAAAAAATATGCCCCGATGCAGCCTCGAACTCGGGCCTCCCGAGTTCGGCCTTCCGACCTAGCGGAATCCTTTGCCACCGCGCTATCAAGCCTCGGTCGAAATATGTTCAAGGCTAGCATTTAACATATTAAACTTAAAAATAAATAGGGACTACATTACAAGTTAAAGGCTGATTAGAAAAAAATTATAATTCTTGAATTATTGTTGGTACATTGATATATAAATAAAATCAGAAGAGACCGCTCCGATTAATTCTAGTTTTCTATCTTTTTCTCGACTGGAAAGCCAGTTACAGGTAGCTGCTAGACAGCTAACTTTTAATCCATAAGGATATTTCCAGATTTTTCATTTTTTCCTTTGGTTATAAGCTACCTAAAATTCTAAATTTGGAGTTTGTGATACATCTAGAAGTACCTTAGAATTTTGATGATCTGTCAGTGAGTCAATCTCGAAATTAAAGTAATTTGACAAGCGATAATTCATAAACTGTGAGGTATTCTTACTAGATATTTTAGTAACCTAGCCAGCTATAGTATGTCTTCAAGTGTAGTGAAAATTAATATTCTTGCTTTATCCACAACGGAGCTACAGGGTGGTCAAAAGTGCCGCTAATGAATGTTCAACCACTCGTCAGAACAGCAGAAAGACGAGAAGAATTTGCTGTGGTTATCACCAATTTTCGTTGAAAAGACGCACCTGAAGAAGAATTAGTGAAAATTTCCATTGCAAGACTACAGTAGACACTCTTCAAAGAAACCATTACGAGACTAGCTAACATACGAATAACTGGAAGAACAATCAATTCCACAGCAAATCAAACCCTAAAGTATAAAGAAAGAGAAAGATGAAAATGGAAAAATCGGAGTCGAAGAAAGGCAGAAAAAGCCCTTATTGAAATCGGCGAATAATGGAAAAC
>NW_022146630.1:28188-98631 GCF_002938485.1 Sitophilus oryzae | reverse complement strand
TCGGTAGTGCAGGTGCCTGACCTTCTGATTTGTTCTGGTTGTCTCCTTCTGGATTGGTGGATGACTCCTTCTCTTTGTGAGGATCAAAAAATCAGAAGATAACTTGTGGAGTAGAGTCGTATTATTAGCGAATTTGGAACCGGCTCTCCACGCCATTTTGTGGGAGTAATTTAGCCCTCAGCCGTACAAGACTTTTTCAACGCAGAATAAGACTACTATTACGTTAACCCTCACCAACATCGATGTAAAGTAGCTTATATTTTTCTCCTTATTTTCTCAGGATTTAATTCTGCAAATCTTTTATAGTTTTTTTTCCCCGATTTTCCATTTTTTTTGGAAGTTTTTCGGAAGTGTCTTCTGTTTTCCCGGAGATTCAGTTTTGATTGGTTTTCTTTTGGACCTCGTGGGTTTCGACAATTATCCAGTTACCCTTGCTGTTGATGCAACCCTGACAGCAGAGACCTTGGATCGGGGCGACCTCTGGACCACCACGTGCCCTAACCACGCTGGAAACCATAGCCAACTAACTGCAAGTTTTTAACGTTTTATCTGTTATTTTTTTTTATTCTGTACAACTTTCAAATTAAGATTAATTTAATTTACATGAAATTAACTATTTTGCTTTGAGAAAAATTGGTAGATATTAGATACTTAAAATAGAGATAGATATCTCTAATTAGCGAGATTTATTGAGATTAGTTTAATTTGCATCTTGTGTGAACCAACGTGATCGCTTCTGGGGGGTGCGCAATTGCATTAATGTGTATATTTTTTTCTATTGATAGCTTCTCCAAGCTCTTACGTTTGCTAAGTATTTTTCTAGATTATCAATATTTTAGTTTAAAATAAATCATTTTTAATAATTTAAAATAAATCATAATTGTCTAAATTAGAATTTTTATTGAACCTGTTGTTGTTGGCTTCTAATATTATTTAGTCACTTACTATTCGTGATTAGGGTAAGTGTAGACGTTTTTTTTATTATTCTGATTGGACTGTAGCGTAATCACGTGGCGCTCAAAACTTACACCTCACCCCGACCCGTCACCATTGTAGAAAAGCTGGCGGCCGCTACAGTTCCTACACTGGGAAATATTAGAGTTGGCAAGACATTAGTTTATTGAATTTAATTTTATTGTTGTAGAGCGTTACATACTGCTATCGTCCAGGGAATGCTATAGCATTTACTAGTAAAAGTTGATTTCTTTTACTGGCGTGGTCTTAGCAAATCAGTGAATGTTAACATTTACTAGTAATTGTTAACGATCACTGATTTCCAACTTTTACTGTAACATATACATTATATAGTCTTACTCTTATGTTAGGTTGCTGGCGTTTGGGATCCTGTTTGATCCCTCACTCGGATGCCTTGAGCCTATTGCGATACGCGATACCCCTGTTTTTTCGTTCTCTCGTTCGTTTAGCTTCCTCTCATTCTTTCTTTGCGTTAAAGCACTTCCATCCCTTTGCAAAGTCCCTCCAAAAAACATGACCCTCAAGTTTTAAAGCGTCGATATTCCAGTGCCGGACAGTGGCACAGCAGATGCTCTATGGTTTCTTCTTCATCTCCGCATTCTCTGCATAGTCGTCGTTGGAAATCTTCCATCACACAAGGTAGAACCCCCGTGGGGCAGTTTCCAATGATGATAACTACCATTATGCATACTAGGTTCTTTTTGTGCTCTAGAAGTTTTGTCTTTTTTGCTATTTACCACTGGCCATAGTCTTCGAGCTGTAGCGTAGCACATCACGTGTTACCAGGTCTCTTGCCGCTTAGCCTTGATGGTAGTTCCTATAGCTTCCTTGAGTGTGTTAGTCGTCATAAGTGGTGGGTCATCTTCCACGGCCTCTCCCCTGGCACCTCTTTGGTGAGTCTGTCCGCTTCTTGGTTGCCTACCATATTGCTGTGGCCTGGCACCCAGAACAGCTTTGACAATGTTTCTCGGCAGTCCATCACAGTTTTCGATCTCACTGATTGCATGGTGATGCTTCTTAAAGAGCCCAAACTGTCATAGTATATCAATATATCTCTAATGTTTTCTCTCGTATACAACTGACCGCTTCCTTTATAGCGTCGGATGTCTAGGCAGATCTTACTCTTTCTATATCACATTTTCGATCAAGTATAATGATGTTCAATTGAGAAATAAAAAAAAACAATATAAAAGGAGCTGCTAATTCTCTCTGTCAATGTACTAATAAAATCGGCTATTCATTCCAATTGAAGGGTTCAGAGGAAAAAACATGATAAGCGCCATTTCACTAATTTTACAGGAGAGCACTGGACGGCTGGTAGTTATCAGATTCTTCTTTCACATAATACACATTCTATATTTTTAGTAAGCATATATCATAGGATTTAGCAACTTATTGCCCTGCAGAGTTCATACTTTTTGTAGGGACCAGTTAGACCTACTATAATATTGTAAAATCCTAAAATTAAGAAAATGGCGCTTATTAAATTCTTCCCCTTCAATTCGGACCCTTCAATTATTTTAATATTTTTGTTGAATCCAAACCAAAATTTAAGTATGTAGCTAAATTAAGTAAACAATGGTCATTTGTAGGAATTGAAAATAATTTCAAAACAGTACATAAGAGAACAAGAACAAAACACTGTATTTTTTATAATACATAGTTTAAACATTATATTTTTCGTCATTTATAACTATTTTTTTGTTATAGGTGAGTTAGAGAACAAGTTTCAACTTCAGTAATAACGGTAAGTTAAAAGTTTTGTTCAGTGCTAAAGAAATATGTGTGATATACCTACTAGTACGAAATTATAAATATTGACAAAATTCTAAATATTAAACAACTGCTTACAGCAATCGCTTCAACCAAAAAATAGATATTTAGAGTCAAATATTATTTCTATATTTAATTCAATTAATTTAGAAGCTTTTTCTCTATTCATATTTGTTGACAAAGAGCATTTAGGTAGCAAATAAATAAATAAAATTCATTATTAGTTATCCCGTTAGAACTTCGCGCTAAATTAATAACAAATAGAAACTCCGTCAACAGTTTCACATCAGTTGGTCTAATAATATGACACAGAGCATTGTATATTTGGTGCTTTCTGCATAAGGAACTAATTTTTTTATGCAAACACAACCACTTTCAGATTTTTGCCCACCTATGTATTTAAACCCCGTATATCTAATTTATACAGAAGTTTACAGAAAAGCTCTTTCAATTAAGAAGAACAGGAAGCAACAACAATATAACAGGTGGCTCATTAGTAAAAGTAAAGTAAAGATTTTAGAAGTTAACGTCTCCTTTTTGATGCCAGGGCTAATCTGGACTCGGCCATATCATGGTCAATGGCCTACCGACTTTGTCAAGTGTCTAAATCGACTCTTACTCACGAGATATCTGATCTCATCCGGCCTCGAACCGGCGTAAATGAGCAGTGTGTGTCAATAGATTTTACACTTTTGCCTTTTTTGGACAACAGCACGATACAGAGTTTCGAACCGGCCACCCGTCCATCCACTACTATCGCCTTACGTCGCTTAACTTCGGTGTTCTAATGGGAGCCGGTGTCGACGTAGCTGGGCCGTTGCCCTGGTTCATTAGTGCGAGAGTCCAATATCCTAGTTTTAGACAAAGATACAACAAAAAGTTTAATATAAATATTACTGTAATGTCTTTTGATATGGTTGAGAAAGGAAACACGAATTTATTTAAACTTATTTTATTTTATTAATAAATGTTAGATTGATGAATCAGATCGATACGGAAAATACTGTTAACACTTTGATGGTTGGAGATGGAAGAGAGCGACTTCCAGCTGCGTGCAAAACAGCTAACGTTATTGCGCTTGCCTTAAATAGTATTGTTTAAATTTAAATCCATGAAGACGCAAGTAATAAAAGTTGCCTATGCTTAACTATTATATTCTTAATAATTTAATGTGATATATTACACTTTCCCCCCCTTAAAAAAAACTAAAAGTATTTAATTGGTTTAACATTTCTCTTACTTCTCCTTGGAGTTGATAAAACTGTAGAAGGAACACAATCATCTGATTTAGAGAAGTTAGAATCTGTAAATTGATTAGAGTTTCCATTTAAATTAACATCTTTAGTTAATTCTTTGTTCAAGTCATGATCAGCTGATTGTGTTTCTACTGAAAATTCAAAATCAATAATTTGATTAATATGCCTTCTCCATATCTTATTTAAAGTAGGTATAAAAACAAAATAACTCTTAGGACCAATTTTTTTATGAACTATTCCTTTTATCCATGAAGGTTTGTTAGAAATTCTATAATCCCTAACAGCAACACAATCTCCTGCAGTATACATTTTATTTCTACTACCCTTAAAATATTTACATTGATTTTCCTGACTTTTACATATTTTGCTAAGATCTGATTCAAAATTATTCTTACTATTACTAAGATTTATTAAATTACTACTTTCTACAATATTTACATTATTATTTAAAAAATCCAAAGTGCTTCTTAAATTTCTTTGAAACATAAGATTATCTGGGGATTTTCCTGTAGAACAGTGGGGTGTAATTCTGTATGTTAAAAGAAAATTATTTAAACTACGATTTAATTCTGACAATGAAGTCCTGTTTACCACTTTTAATAGAGCTTGTTTAACTGTTTTAACAGCATTTTCGGCTTGACCATTCGATGCTGGATGAAAAGGTGGAATTTCTTTAAATTCTATTTTATTTTTCCTTAAGAATGTTTGAAATTCACTTGATTTAAAGGTAGTGGCATTGTCAGAGACTAAAGAAAAGGGTAAACCAAATCTAGAAAAAATATCCCACAGAATATTAATTGTTGTATTTAATGTTAGGTGTAATAATAGCTTCTAGCCATTTTGTATGAGCATCCACTAAAACTAAAATATATTTATCAAAAATTGGACCCAAAAAATCAATATGAACTCTTTCCCATGGTCTTTCAGGATAATCCCAGTTTTTTAATGCTATTTTAGGAGGTTCACTTCTAGTTTTTAAACAATATTCACAAGACTTAACTAAATTTTCAATATCATAACTAATTTTCGACCACCAAACGTAGGAACGAGCTAAGCTTTTTGTTTTGACCATACCAAAATGAGCAGAATGTAATTGTTTTAAGACATATTTTTGTAAGGTACTAGAAATAACCACTTTGTGGCCCAGCATCAAACATCCATCGGTTACACTAAAATTGTTTTTATAATTAACAAAAGGTTTAAACAAAAATGATACCTTTTTCGGCCAACCCTTATTTACATATTTAGAAATTTCTACTAGTACTTTGTCGTGCTGAGTTTCATTTTTGATCTGTTCCCGGGCAACAGGCAAATCACTGTTAGAAGCAATAAAATTCAAATACGAACTTTCAATGTCATACTCTTTTAATTGCTCTTTTAAAGGTAAACGAGAAAAATAATCAGCAGTATTATTTCTTGATTCAACATACTCTATATCAAAAACAAAATTTGAAAGTATTAAAGCCCAACGTTGCAATCTGTTAGTGGCAAGTGGAGGAATCCCTTTTTTATTGCCAAATAAAGTCACTAGACACTTGGCATCGGTTTTAATAGTGAATTTCCTACCATAAAGATACTGATAAAACTTTTTAACACCAAAAACAATTGCTAACGCCTCTTTTTCAACTTGAGAATATTTTTGCTGACAACTTGACAAAGTTAAGGATGCAAAACTAATAGGTTTTTCCTCATTATTAATTACATGTGAAATCATGGCACCAACACCATAAAAAGAGCTATCAACTATCAATTTCACTGGTAATTCTGGATTATAATGTGTTCGAAACAGGTGCTTGCAATTAAATTATATTTTAACTTCTTATTATATATGTCCTAGTACATTCTTCGACCAATTAAATTGCATGTTTTTCTTAAGCAAATTGTACAAAGGTTGAAGTACTGAGGCAGCATTAGGTATAAATTTATTGAAAAAATTAATGAAGCCCAAAAATGATCTAAGTTGTGTTATATTTTGAGGTATTGGAGCTTAGACAATTGCTTTAACTTTATCTATTTAACTACAACCAATATTTCTAGGATATGTACCATTATAAACCATGCGACATTTATATTAAACTTTTTTCACATCTTCGTCAACAATGACGATATTCGACTTCGCATTAATGGACCACCCTTTAAATACAATAAAAGTATTGTCACGCGTTTTGGCCTTAGCTCGGCTCTTTTAAATTAAAAAAAAAGAGAAAAAAAAATTTAGAAAAGAAGTAAAAAAAAATACGAAGAAAAAATATTATTAAGAAGGATTAAGAAAATAAATATTTATGAATGCAGGGGTCTAGTCAGAACAAATTTATGCCTTAGCTCAGAAAATTCGGAGAGTAGGGGCCGGTTAAGAGCGCCACTGACTTTTAGATTGAAAAAAAGTCAGAAATCTCCCAAGGTGTATTTAGGGCCTTACAAGTTCCAATAAATACATAAATAAAAAAAAGTAAATAAATAAACAAAAAAGTCAAGATCTTAGAGAATTATGTAGACAAAGGGCCAAAGGAAATATAAAAAAAATCATGAAAAAAAAAAAAAAAAAAAAAAAAAAAAATATAAAAGGAAATATAGGAAACAGTAAATAGAAAATACCAAGCAACAGCAAATAGTAAATTAAATAAATCAATAAAAAAATTGTGCACCAAGAAAAATATATCTCACAATACACAAATAGCAAAATTACGTAAATACCTAGGTACCTTTCGTGATCACGTAAGATTTACAAAATAAAATATATATGTATATCAGCGCAACTAAATTCAGCTAATATATCAAATTAATCAACAAATTAATAAATCAAATAAACAATACTAAACTAATTCACTAATAATAATAATTAATAATATAATTATTAAATAAATAACCAAAAATAATCAACTAATAATCATGAATTCATCAGTTCAAGAAATTCTAGATATCGATAAAAAATGAATAGATTTAAATTTTAAATAGAGACAAAAAAAAAAAAAACTGTGTCAGCTGTATTAAATTTACAAAAAAAAAATTAAAGGAAAAAAAAATGAACATTATTTATATTTAAAAAAAAAAAAAAAAAAAAAACTTTTATTCTAATTAAAATTATAATGTAAAAAAATTATCTACGTTCAGTATTCGTACGCACGAATGAAATTCAAATCGTAAAATAGGAAAAAATAAAAATTGAATTGTACGATACCAAATAGTTGAAAATCTTCTAAATCAAATCAATCTTAGGCAGACACCGTCGGCTGTCAACTGTCAACCGTCGACTGTCAACTCCTCCAGAAAAGTAAAATGGATACAGCGAAAAAACTGCTCCAACAAAAAACTGGCTCAGAGAGAAGACTTCAACACAGAAGAAAAAAAAAAAAAAAAAAAAAAAAACTTCTTCGGTCCAGACAAAAACTCTTCGGCTCCGACAAAAAACCCTACGGAGAAATAATATTATAGTTTCTCCATAGTAAGAGATATCATAAAAAGATAGTTTTTTTTTTAAAGAAGAAAAATAAGTGGAAAGAAATGTATTAATTTAAAAAATAGGCTTTACCTGCTAACTCAGGGTTTTCTACGAATCCTCAGGTGATTAATATTATTTCTTTCCCTGGATGGAATGGGGTGCTCAATAAAAAAAGACGGGCTGCTTGGTTGACCTACGTCAGCTTTTTGAGGTGCAAATCCCGTCACCGGTAAACCGTAGCACCGTCCAAAAAAAACAAAAGGTAAGATAAGATGCTGCAGTAATTTTTGAGGCACACTCGAAAATCCCCACAAGGGTAAAAATCAAAAAACTTGACAAAAATAACCGAGAGGCCTCTGTACTTCACACTAGCTGAACATAAAGTGACTAAACCAAGGTAGTTCCAAGAAAAACAAAAACCTTTTTGCAACAAAGAAATAGCCAGATAAAACACGAGCCCTTGATAAAATATGGATTGACAACCATGAGCTGAATAAAGACATGAAGAAAAGTTATATATTAAAGGAAAATAAAGCTAATATCAATAATTTATATAATTACTAGAATAAATAAAGTTAACGAGATTAATGAAAGTTATATAGAAATTTGCTTATCAAAACATTCAAAAATTAATAAATAAATAAACAACGATATTGCGCATGACTCACTTGACGGATCGATACGATATTTTTAAGACAATTATTCTTAGAAAATTCTACCTAAAAATTAATATAGAGCAACATAAATTTAATGATTTAACTAAGTGACAATAGGCTCAATAATTACTGTTGATTAAATAAAATACAAAAAATATATAATCAATTTATTAAAGTATATTTTGAGTTGCCTAATAGTTAATGTTAATAAAATATAAATAAATATTTGACAGTTCAATTCAAAAATGTCTAACCTACGTATTTGGTATATAAAACAGAATTAACGCCGGAAAGAATTATTTCTATCTATTTCGGCTAAAATAACATTAAATTGTATTAAATCAAACTAGTTTTGTGCTGCAAAAAATAAGCATATGTGAAATATGTTTAGCTAAAATAAGGATGGAATAATTACTTTTGTTAACATATAAGTACGATTTATTTATTCTTGGTTTACTGAATTGAACTGATCGATATTTCAGACTAATAATAATATCAATTAGCGTTAAATTATTAAAGAAAAGAAATAAAATAGTTTAGTGAAATTTTGGCACGTTACAGTATGCGCTTAGAAAGCTAATAATTTTTATTATTTTCTCATAATTTCGTATTCTGCTAAAATTCCTCTCGCAACACGCTCAATCTATTTTAATTAAATTATAATCAATTTACTTGTTAACATTAATGCCAGAAGTAACCTTTTTAAAACAACCATGACCCCTTCTATTCTCACTCGAGCAAATAAATCATCGTGATAGAAAAGATCCATCACGAACCAATCAACGAATCTCTGGCAAATTATTTGAATTGATTGAATTTTAATAAACAATAAATAAGGCGATTAATTTTGGTCAGCCCAAGGGGGCAAAAGCATAGCCTGGAATAAAACTAATATTATAAAAAATTAGGTTGGCAAGTAAAGAAGAGAGAAATAAAATTTTCCGTTATAACTCAATCATTAGAAGCGAATAATTAGCTGGGAAAAAACTCGCCAAGATTGCGTCTAGCGAGTACAATTAAGGTTACTACAGAAACTACAGCTAGACGCTAACAACTTAATAAATCAAATAAAACTTTATTATTCATCTATTTTTAATTGATTAATACTAATTATAATAAAAAAAAAAAGGAGAATAAATAAAAAGAGACCATTAAGAATTAAAATTGAGTTTTTGATTTCTTTTCATTTACTTTTATACACTCACCGGCACGAAAAAAACGGCACCTTAAACCCAAGTAACATTTTTAAGTTCCTTTTTAGGTTATTTATTCTCAAGGTTAGTTATATAAGGGTTTATTAAATGTCTCATTGGTATCTTACAGTGTTTTGATTTATATAAATGTAGCGTTGGTTACTTATCACTAATAGTAACCTTTAAATGTTGTTTATCACTTTCCTTATAAAACTAGAGGTTCTTGTTACTGAAGGTTTCATAGTAAGGTTTTATAAAAGTGTTCACATCTATTTTATATAACTTATGGTATTAGGTGTTATAAAGGTACGCAAGATATACACTATATAATTAAATAGACATTATTAAGAACCATTATGTAACCAATAACACTTCAAGTTATATAATTGTTCTCTCAAATCGTTTTTTTGCATCTTTCAAATGTTTGCATGCTTTATATAACCTGTAGTTACTGAATACCAAACCTAATGACATAACCTCAAATTTTAATATAATCAAACAAATAATATACAGTGCTTTCAAGCAATTCGGTGTTATAATGAATAATAAAAAAATAAACTGGACAAAACACAAAAATACATCTACGTTCAAAAGAAAGGTTCTTCAGAATTTAAAAAAAATAGGAATAATGCAAACCTCGTTCAAGCTACATCTACCAATATTGAAAGCCAGCATGCAACTATTAATTTTCCTTCCACAAGCAGAGATCAGGATCAACCTGAGATATATCCAACAGAAAGTTGCTAAAATGATCAGGAACAGGAAGGTGGCTGGTTAAGGCATTAAAGAATGCATAACATAAGAGAATAAACTTTGCGCTTTAACATTACACATTCTGCACTTAAAGAGCTTTTTTCTATAGTCAATTCATTCATAACTGTTCTACCAAAGTACCAAAGGACCCTAGAACTCTTTTGAAAAACTCCTATCACTTTAAATATAGATAAAATTGAAGCAAAACAATATTATTTCAATTTTATGAGGTTATGTTTTGTTTTCTGCACATTTTCTGTCTAATTGCTGTAATGTCAAACTTCGTTCACAGAGAGTCGCTACAGTCGACACACGGGTTACATAAAGGTTTTCTGAGTGACTAAAAGTAGCCATAAACACCCTGGCATTTATAATGGTGATTTGTATCACCTTTTAGTTGCATAAAACACTAAAATTGGTGTTTTAAATAACCCAACCTCATTTACGCAACTTTAAGTAACCAAATTTATATAACGGTTGATGAGTATGTTATAGACCCTAAAGTAATATATAGCACTTTAAATATAATGGACGCCATTATTATTGATATCTTCATTTTTGCTACAATGAGTATTTAAGATAACGTTGAAAACAAGACTATATTTTGGCCAGTTATTTCTTTGTATTAAAAAGTCAAGGTTCTATTATTTATATTAATAAATTTGACTTTCATTACAAAATTTTACTCATATTTTTTTTTTATAATGTTTATAAAAATCTTATTAAATAATTCTGCTTTTGGGGGCGCATGTATTTTTTGGAGGTAAAATTGAGTTTCACACAGTAAATTTAATATCGCATATGTATTTAGTACTCTGAATAGGCACAATAGATGTTATTAAAGTAATTTCTATAAAGTCATTTGCATAACGCAAACGCTTTGTAGGCTATGACAGGGATGGTATCATTTTGTCTCTTTTTTCTGGTCTGGATTATCTGCTTAGGACAACTTGGAGCAATAAGATCATATCTGCTTTTTATGTTAAAAAAAGAGGCAAATATTAAAGTAGTTAGTCACAAAAGACAAGTATATTTTCAGAAAACGCGCATGTGCGATATTTATATGGAGGTAGTCTCTGGGAACCTTCTCATCACTATATAACTATTATATACCCTTTTTCAGTTTAATAGCGGTAACTCGATAGGATATATAAAGGTGCTGAGAAAGTTTTCAGGACTTTGGTTGCACACACGACCTCTAATTGAGGTCGTTGCTTGTAACCATTTCTAACCCTTAAATGCATGACTTTTTTAGGTGTTCTTAAATTTAAGCCACAATAATGTTATATGCAACTAACTGGACATATTTTATCCAAAGCAGTATTTTGTGTATTTTGTCTTTTATGAAATGCTAATTATTTATTCTCTGTTAGTATGTTGCCGAACAGATACACTACACGGCTGGACGATTTTAGCGATTCTGGCGTTCAATGAGGTATATTAACAGCATGTTGCTAAAAGGTAATAATTTGCATTTAAGGGCTAATTCATTCTATGTAAAACAGGGCATACAACAAAAATGACTGTATGAACTGATATAGCCTATTAAGCGTTAAGATTCCAGAGAATTTCTTGAAAAAGCATAAAGTGTGATATATTATCTTTAGGTTTAATATCTCTTTATAATATATTCTCCTGTATAAAAGTATAAAAGTTACAGTATGTCAAGTTTAAGTAGCTGGTGATAGATCATGTCAGTCACGAACGAATTTACCTAAAAAGCGTTCACATCTTCATACAAGCGACAAAATGTCAATAAGAACCGATACAAAACAAAACGAACCAGTGCAACAGGATTGCAACCATCTTATCTGGTCGCGAGACACAACGAGTCATTCAACAGCGTTGCCATCTTTATAAGAATATTAGCAACGGGTTTGTATAACAACCTGTAAAGTAATTATTGGCTTAATACAATACAATTTTTAAATATATTTGAAATAAATCATTTTTTTTTTCTTCTAAGAATACCTAATAATTGTAGTTATATACGTAACAGAGTAATACTAACTTTAAAAATAAATTTTTATTATATAGTTGTTTCTGTGGCTATGGTTAAATTAAAATAATAATCTCTCCAAAAAAAATCCTTTATGGGTATTTCGCCACTGCACTGCAAGAAAATCTACAAAATAAAATAGTTATTTTTTGTAAACACTTCTGGCGTTAAACCTAAACGGACACTGCTTGTCAGAAGTTATGTTTACAGTTATACAAATTTGCCTAACAAAGAAAAAAATGCTTAACGTTTCAGAAAGCTCCATCTCTTTCCGTCGTTGGAAGCAAAAAAACAAAGAATAAAGAAAAAAACTATTTAAAATATTTGAATTCAACTATTCGAGAACACTTTTACTTTTTTAAAACAGATACGTCTACAAGAAACCGTTGACGTTCTGTTAAAACGACATGTGCTCTCTACTGCGCTCTAGTTGCAAACACGGTACAACAATTACAGGAAATGTTGAACACATGTACCTGGGCATACGAGGCTTTAGGCCTTAAGCTAAACATCGACAAAACTAAAATCATATGCACTCGCCCGGAGAATCATAACAATGCTATAAAAATCGAAGAAGAACTAATGGAATATGTGCCGGAATTGAATTATCTTGGCAGCTTGATTTCGGAAAAGGCCAATATTGACTCTGCAATTCAGCACAGGATTAGTAGCGCCTCAAGAGCATTCTGGAAATTAAAAGACAGGGTTTTCTACAATCATGACTTCAGTACAAAAACAAAACTTGCAGTGTACCGAGCAATTATAATACCCACGTTGTTATATGGGAGTGAAACCTGGGTGCCCTACCGCCGCACGGTGGGGTATTAGCATGAAAAAGGTGATCGAAATTCGAAAAAGCAAATGTGTTTAAGATTTCCCAAAAAAAGATAAATGATAAGTTAAGTCATGTCTGCAATGAATGGCGTTGCTATGGGTGTGTTTAGTTGCATTCATTTGTTTCAACGAAACGTCAAAGTTGTTACTTCTTACAGATAAGAGGAAAATGCATAAATTTTATGTCTAAAATTATAAATTGTTTTTGTTCTTGTGCTCGTTTTACGTTTATATTATTGTTTTGATTGAAAATGGCTCAGCAAGCTGCAGGTATGTATTCTACAAAAACGTATTATTAATTTTGATATTCTCTATACTAACGATTTTTTTTGCAACTAAAAGTTGGGCGTTCACAACCAAAATCTCTGCTTTACGTTGAGCTTGTAGACGGTAAGAGGAGGCCAGGTGGATAACTGAAAAGGTACAAGGACATTTTCCACGAAAACTTAAAGGGGCTTAACATGCCGAATGATTGGGAAAAAGCAGCTCACAATAGAACTCAATGGAGAAGTGTTGTAAACCCAGTTAACAATACAACCAAAAAAAAGAGCAAATGTGCTACTGAGATTTTGAATGTCCGAAGTGCGGTGCAGGCGTGATAACATCACGTATCGGGCTTTTCAGTCACAGAAAAGCTCATGAAAGAAAACGCCTTGCGTGACCATCATCTTTATGTGTGTCGAATACTCGTCAGCGAGTAACGGCTGTATGTATGTATGTATGCAAATGACATTATATCTTACATATCACAAAATATCACTTTTGTGATAAAACCCGTTGATATAATGTCATTTTAACAGAACGTTAACGGTTTCTTGTAGACGTATCTGTTTTAAAAAAGTAAAGAGTCCCGAGTAGTTGAATTTAAATATTTTAAATAGTTTTCTTCTTTATTCTTTGTATTTTTTTTGCTTCCGACGACGGAAAGAGATAAACTTTCCGAAACGTTAAGCATTTTTCTTTGTTAGGCAATTTGTATAACTGTAAACATAACTTCTGGCAAGCAGTGTCCGTTTAGTTTAACGCAGAAGCGTTTCCAAAAATAACTATTTTATTTTTGTAGATTTTCTTGCAGTGCAGTGGCGAAATACCCATAAAGGATATTTTAAACAATCATTTTATAGACATTTTTTAAAAACAATAATTTTTCGTCGTTTCATTTAATATACTATGCTTCTTCAGGAACCTCATTACTGAGAATTCAAACGATAATAAACACTACTCGAAACGACCAAAAAAAATTCCTGAAGAAGCATAGTACACTAAATGCGAAACGTCGAAAAATATTGTTTTAAGAAAAACATTAAAAAAAAAAAAAAAAAAAAAAAACTTAACAAAAAATTATTATATAAAGAATAATAATAATATTAATATACAGGGCGGGCCCGAAAGATCGAAAACGTTCCGCAAAGCATAACGGCCAGAGTAATTTTTTTTCAGAAAATTAAAAACACGTCAATTTGTTTGTGAGGGGGACAACTTGGCCCCAAAAATGATTGCAAAATCTACAACTTTTCAAATGGGAAGGGGAAATGGCCAAGTGGTACCGCAATGAAAAGTGTTTTATTCTCTATATTTTTCCGCTTCGTTTTTGAAAATCCGTCGAGTCATTGAGAAAATATGAAGGATTGAAATTTGAAAGTTTATTTTAAAACATTTGTCAGAGTAAATGATAAGGATAAATTCCTTCGACCAATTTACATTTTCTATTATTTCTAGATGTTTGCGCATTTTTCTTCACTTGTCACAAGGTTGAACGGTCAGTTGCGGTAGTTGCTAGATAGCCGTTCTGTGAGTGGTGCGTTGAAGTTCTTCAATATCGTTAAACTTTTTAACAATTATGGTGCATCACTTGCAGAAAAGTGGAAATAATCGAACTTATTTAAAATAATGAATGTATCGGGTTGGGCACATATTCAATGAACAAACACCTATTCCTGACAAACACCCTTTATGGCAAAATTGTTCGAGAGTTAGTAGCAAAATTTCGCGAAATTGGTTCCGTAATGAATAAAAAGAGGCAGGAGGGAAAATCCTGTGGTAAATGAAGCTATAGAGGTATTCATATTGGGCCAAATTGCCATAGACAGTATTCTGAGTACAAGAAAATTAGCCAATGAGACCGGCGTGAATCGTACAATTGTCCAAAGGATATTAAAACACAAGGTCCACCTGTACAAAATTCAGTTGGTACAAGAACTCAACGAAGACGATTTTGATCGTCGCTTGCAATTTTGTGAAACTATGAGTGAACGAGTGGCGAATGATAATAATTTCCTATTTAATGTGTTTTTCGGATGAGTGTACTTCTTTTTGAACGGTGTAGTTAATCGGCACACTGTCAGTACTAACCTGACCGTTCAACCTTGTGGTGTGCTTCGTGGCAAGTGAAAATGCGTAAACATCTAAAAAATAATAAGAAAAACAGAAAATTGGTCGATGGAATTTATCCTTATCATTTCCACTTGATAAATATTTTAAATAAACTTTTCAAATTTCAATCCTTCATATATTTTCTCAATGACTGGACTGATTTTCAAAACGAAGTGGGGAAATATAGAGAATAGAAAGCTCTTTTCATTGCGGTACTACTTGACCCCCTTCCTCTTTGAAAAAAGTTGGGGGATGACACCCCCGCTTAAAGGGTTAAAGATTTTGCAATAATTTTTAAGGCAAAATTTGTCCCCCTCACAAAAAGATTGACGTGTTTTTGGATTTTTTTACGAAAAAAATACCCTAGCCGTTATGCCTTGCAGAACGTTTTCGATGGGCCACCCTGTAATAATTATAATATACTAAAAATAATTATAATATACTAAAAAATAATCACTGTCAATTTAAAAATAAATCGGTAAAAACCAATAAGTAAATTTACTTCTTTAGGGAGACTTTTTAAGATTTACTTTTTATATGTAATGTACCTACTTTTTAAATAACACATAAAGTATTTCCAAAGTCACTTAAACTGGTTTTGGATTCTTCAGTTAGTAGGAGTGGCAGAAAATTAGGGTTGTATGTATTTTAATGTCACATCATAAAAAAAAATAAAAAAAAAAAATTGTCCAAAAAATTAAAAAAAAAAACTGCGCTGGACCACCCTTATCACTTAAAGGTATAAAAAATAAATAACCTATTCTCAGACCTATTGAATATGGCTTACAATACATATAAAATTTCATCAAAATCGGTCCACCGTTTTGAAGGAATATTTATATTCCTCCTCTTTTAGCAATTTTTATATAATATTTATATTTTCGGGGGTAACTAAAACGATCACACAACGGTTCACATTTCCAAATAAATTTGAAAAGAATTTAGTCTTGGTAATTTAATTTAAGGAAAATTTAGATAATAATAACAACAATCATAATAAAAATCTAAAAAAAAAAAAAAAAATTAAAAAAATGTTACATATTCTAAGTCAAAATGTCACAATAGCGGCGTATATGATAATCAATTGTTTAAAAAAGTAACCCTTAATTTTTGTTAAATTAACTGCTACAATGGATTTGGAAAAAACGCATTTAAAGATTTTATAAATTATAGTGTTTTGCTTCTCAAACAAGCTGTCAATATTAATCTAATCCAAATCAGAAAAATATTGCATACGAAATTTTAAAATATACAGTTCGTGGGTGCACCTATAGAAGAAATTTGGTTTCAACGAAATTTCTGTTCTAATATAATCGATAGTCACTGAAACTTCTTCTTCAGTCCATAGTACTTAATCAAATGATAGCACTCAATTGTCAAATTTCCCAGATTTGTCAAAAATGACTTTAACTATTTATGGATAACCATAAACCGATATTCGAAAACTATCCAAGCACAGTTTAATTAATACTTTCATTTTTTAGTATTCCACGAATCATAATCATTGCCATCTATGTTAATTACAGTGACAAAAATATCCGTACGGCACTTTAGAGTTAAATAATATGAACAGATGGGTATCGAATTCACTTATGGTCGAAATATATTGCAAACATAATGGATATGCTCATAAAATAGAATTTACGACTTGAGAAATTACACGATAAACTATTTTATTGTGAAGAAAGAATTAACTATTGTCTTAAACAAATAATGTGGTAGTATTTTTAGAAAGTATGCAACATAATACTTAAAGCGAAAGGTAAAGAAAATTCATTAATAAAAGATGGATTTGTGACTTCAATTCATTATATTTTTAACAGTTCAGAACGTTTCTATTGCTATTAATAATTTTGTGCACTGGTATCATTGATCTATAATCCTTCTCAGGTACAAATGCAGAAGATGTTAAACGTAGGTATAAATACAGCGTTGTGTTAAGATATAAAAACAAAAGTACTTCATTGGTTAAAAATGTTGTGATTATTAAATATTATGCTTTCCATATCTTTTAGATTGTAAGGTTTTAGATGTCCAGATTCACTCGACTAAAATCTTTATGTTCTGATAAATGCACAATCTTTGAATTCAATCTTGAGCCAGTGATGTTCTTGGATTTCAACTGGACTTCGAGTGATCCTAAGGTTTCTGCGATGATGAAACCGCAATAACCATATAGAATTTTGTATATATAATTATTATCTGGTTTCGTTTTCGAAACACTGCTTCTGAAAAGTTTTATCATCCCAAACTGGTATTAATCTGTCACATTTTTTTTAAATTCTTTTAGTTTTGCTGGTCCTTGAATGACACCTTGACACAAGGCCTTGAATGATGGCCGTGACGCACGAGTTAGCGAGTGGAAAATTGGTTACGGCAGTGTTGCCACAGCCACCTAATTCGGGATAGACCTACCCTTTATAAAAAATAATTTAACCCGCAATCTTGTGACAACCTACCCCGATGAAAAATAAAAGCTTGTGGCAACACTGAGTAACGATCTGTGCCATATGCAGCTATAAAATCACTATAATAAACTTTGATACTGTACCAACCTCGATGTGGTAAACAATATCCTCTGGTTGTGTGCTAGGAAGTAAATTCTCATGCATATTTTCATCGATAGGTTTGTAGCTTCTCAATAACGGTATATGTAAAGCACCTAGCTCTTTTGCCAGCTCAGTAACTCGTATTTTCATTGGATAATAATTGTCATATTTATTTCAAACCAATAATCAACCAGAATATTCGTATAATTTAATCAAATAACTGTAAATTATTATAACAATGAATAACGAACAAAACCTTTAAACAAATACAGACCACACAAAACCAATTGTTGTTTAGTCAGAGATATGGATGTAGTAGTATTTTGGTTTATTCCACAGCTATCCGGCCGGTTAACAGAATTATCGTTTTTTAATAAAAATAAAAAAAACATTATAAAGCAAGAATAATATACGGTTTTATATTAACTCTAATTCTTTGAAGTTTATAAAAAGCATTCATAAAAATATATATATGTTACGGTTAAAGTCCGATGTCCAGAATGTCGACATTAACATGTTAATGTTTGGGTTAGGTTATGTTTTTGGTGGTTTTGTTGTGTGTTATTCTCGAGATTAACTGCAATGTCGACATTAACTGGACATAACCATCAATTTAATAGCTGTTAGTAAGAAGTTTCACTTCTCAAATATGCGCACATAATGCGCACATTGTTGTTTTTTTCTCTTTTTTTTTTAATTAATTATTTTGATTCAAAACAATTTAAACTTTAATCACTAAACTTCTCTACTTTTGATATGATATAGTTGCAAACGTGTATTGAAGAACGAATGAATGAAGAATAAATGTATAGATGTACTATGGTAAATTTATGTAGGTAATACTGATTAGGTAGTGTTGATAATACGTACTTTCAGATTATTTAAAATCATACTGTCTTATTTACGGAAGACCTACAGGCGCTCGTGGGTTCAATGATGAATACCAATAAAGTGGAAAAATATCATAACATATATAACACAAGCGAAACAAAGTTATGATTATCTCGAAAGCATCTTTAAATAATAATGTTAGCTAGTTAAAAATAAACCGTCATAAAATGAAAGGAGAGAGATGTAGATATTCAGACTTCCGTATTACTTCAGACCTGGAATAATAATCAATATTTGGGACTATTAACCTAAATCTAGCCCTCAGATTGACATTCCTGGAATGTTATATCTGATCACAGTTATTGTATGGTGTGGAAAATTCTTGAAAATAATTTAAACACGCACGACAACATACCTTGGCCATTCATTATGATACAATAAGTACTCCCTGTTACAGGTTACTCCCCATTATTATGCAGGGTAAAGTAGATGGAAGAAAAGGAATCGGAAGGGGAAAAATTAATGGCTGAGGAATATCCAGGAATGGACAGGCGTGGGAGTGGAAAAGCTGTCTCCTGTTGCTAGAAAGTGTAGTCACCAACCTCCGTTCTTCCACAGCTAATGGACTATAGGCTTTTGCTAGATTCTTGCACTGATCACCGTCTTAAACCATCAGTTACCAATTTTCACCAAAAACTTCATTATATTGTTACTAGTTACTAGGGTTTAATTGGAATTCGCAGTACCGACTTCCCGGTTTTTGAGACATCAAAGAACCGACTCGAAATTATTAATTACCGGTTCTTTCGGTACGGTCGGACTGATAATAATAATTAAATACACATTTTTTTGTTGTTCAAAAGACTTTGAATCAAACTCTTCTAAATAAGTAATGATGCTATCTCACTGTTCTTTTACTCTGGAAGCCATTTTGAAGTTTCTATAATGCTTATTGAAGCAATTATTGAAGTTTAAACATGTTATTTTATTATTTAGTATAATATTGCCGAATGTATTAGTTATATTTTTTTGTGTCATGTTTTTATAGGCATTTGCATCTTAATTGAAAATGCTAAGTTTTTTTCCTATTTTAGTTAAGTTGGTTTCGAGGTTGGTTGATATTGTTTGATGTAATTTTTAAGCTACCTATGTGATTTCTCTTTTTTTTTCGCTTGTGTTCATGTTTACTTTCTGACAGTTTTGATGACTTAATTGATATTATTTTCATTTGAAACTTAATTTTTTATCGGTTTTACTTTTGAGAACCCTCCCTTGCTAGCTAATTAACGAACTCCACAATCGTTGAATGAAAATATTTTAGTACGGTTCAGGAAACTCTAATTAATACTCGCCACCAATTAGGTTCAGATCTTTTTGGCCATCACAGAACTGGACCTGGTGAACCAATAATAGTTAAAAAAATATTTTTTTTGTTACGTGAGAAAGTCCTTTGATACTTTCTAGAAGTGGTTGAAATCAAACTCTTCTAAATAAGCAATGATGCGATTATTGTTCTTGTTTCTTTTCTCTTTGAAGTTCCTATAATATTTATTATGTTATGTTTTAATAGATATTTGCATTTTAATCCAATATTTTAGTGCTTTTTGTCTCAAATCCAGTTAAGTTGGTTTATGTTGCTTGGTGTAAATTTTAAGCAATCATACTTTTTTCACTTGTGTTCATGTTAATTTTACTTATTTTGATTGACTTATTTTTATTAAATATCTCAATTTTTTATCCATTTTACTTTGAAAAACCATCCCTTGCTTTCTGATTGATGAACTGCACTATCAATGCACAAAAATTAGTCAGTACCGAAAGTATCGAAAAAAACGGGAAATCCCGGTTCCTAAGCGCCGTACCGAAATTCCCGGTTCCGAAAAACATCTCCGGTTCCGGAAACCTTAATTGTTACGACTTCCGTGGCTCTTTATATTTTAAAAAAGGTTAAAACACTTAATTACTCTATTACGTGAACACAACGTAAAATACACTACTTAATAATGTCACAAAAATAACACATACCATCTATCGATTTATGGCCACTTTCGATCAATTTCTTCTGACTTCAACTGACTTTTCTCACCTAGACCGGGGAAGCACTCAAGATCAACCTACTGGTCTTAGGTAGAGCTTGTTTCAACTTCCGGAACAACCTTTCCTTCTATTTGATTTTAAAATGTTATGGACTATTTCTTCATTGTCATTCTTTCATCATCATTAACTTAATACCTCAGATAAATCTGGGGTGGTTTATGGCACTCTTGTTATCAAGAGCAAATACAGAAAAACAGTCAAGTTGTAGTGCTCTTCAACAGGGCCCCATTTTAAATTGAATAGACATGTAAAGCTAATGGGATCTACTGAAGAAGCCATGGACAGGTTCTGTCAATCTGGAGAAGAAACTACAGAACACATTTGAATAGGTGACGATTGGGCCATTGACAGAGAGCATCATATTATGGAGGGTTCAATTCCAAGTTGCTAGATTTTTTTGAAAAGGATAGACTAGAAAATGTAACCTAAGGATCAGAAGAAAACCATCATAGATCTGAAAAGGGTTTATCTAGGATGCTGCTCGATGTTTTACCATAGTTATATCAAGTTCGTAGCTTTACGATGCTTTCTTTTCTAAAAATAACTAAGCTGCTAATATTTCTTATTGTACACATCCAATTACAATGCAAGGCAAAGGTAGTACTACAATACCCAACGCAATGCGATTTTCGATTTTCTCAGAAACCAATTCTTTTATTCATTTTTATAAACCTATTACAAGACATTCATAACTCCAGTCTTTACACCCATAAATCCATACGAATCAATACCGTAATAGGTTGTAAATTAACTATCTCAAGTTACGAGATTTATTGCTATCGCAAGGAGGATGGCAACGCTGGAGAACCCATCGTACTCGGCCAGACTGCAGCTTTTCAGACGGTTCACAAACCGACTGCGAAAGCAGGAGAACCAGTCGGCATCGAGCTTCGCCGCCGAACGATACGAAAGTACGAGAGACTAAAATAGACGGTACAAAACGTGTACCTCGCCAGTTTCTGTTCCAAATTTACCGGAATACTCGTCTAGCGTTAAGAAACTTAGTGCTCCATCAGTGAAAACTACTGTTTTTAGTGATAAATTGGATTTATAGTGATATTTGGATTTGACACAGTGAACTTTATACTGTTTTGGTGAGAGTTTTTAGTGATCCTGTGATAATTTTGGATATTTTATCGGATCTGTTGCATTTTCGTTTTTATCAACTTAAGTAAGTATTTTTCTTCTATTGATCCAATTTTGTGTGCTGATGCCGAACTGTATTGTTAAATTCTTGTAAATTTAGGAAATATGACAATATCAATGGATATCGTACCAAGTATTTTAGTATCTTTTGAAGAATCTTTTTTTTTCATGATATGTAAAAGAAGAAGGTAATATAATGCAAAAGTTTGATGAAATTTTATGTTTATTAGCTATTTTATGGAATCTTTTGAAGAAAACAAATTCAAATATAATATAATCAAAAAAAATTCACTAGATACTGGTGTTGTTTGAAGCAACAGTAACTGCATTAAAAATAACCATGAATGAATATTGAGAATATAGTATCTTTTAATAAGCAGAATATAATTATTCATAAATTCTAAATTCAGAGAAAATTGATTAAGTTCGTATGATAATAAAATTTTATCTATTTTCGGTTAATACTAACAACTCTACACATATTATACTTAACAAGATTCCTAGAAAATGATATAATCCTTAAAGGAAAACTTTTATTGACATGTAACAATTATAGATTATCTTTAATACTTTTCCACAAATGGGTGGGCTATTATTCATAATGTCTTTGTTATTGCGTCTTTTAAAAACATTTTCCCCATCTGTTGCAAGATTAACCATCATAAATCGGTCTGGTATTGTCCCCAATTTTGCTGTCAGATGTTGAATCCGTTTTTAATGGCGCAGCGTTATCAGTTGCTTTCAATGAAACTCTATAACCATTTAGTTCACAGATTAATACAGAAACCTATTTGCTAGTGAGACACAGTATTATTAAATATATTTTTTTTAATTTATGAAAACTAGTAATTTAATATTAAAACTAAGTAATTACGATATCTTAAGGATATATTTCAGTAGAAACATTATTAAAATAGTAAACATAATATTTATTTCGTTTAAATTTTTTTTTTTTTTTTTTTTTTTTTTTTTTATTATTTTATAACCAATAATTACTCAATTATCTACATGAAGAAAATTTGCCTCAAATTAAATTAAATGAGTTGATTCAAGGTTTGATCAATTTAACTATTTTAGCCTCATTTCAATGTCATCTAAATAATAGAACACATGTTGTAATTTGTATTTCTGTAATGCGTTGGTGTATGAAATACGTATATCTTTTGTGGAAAATATAGATTAACAGCGGAAATTTGTTTTAACCAAATTTCAGGAATTATATATGTCAATGTTTCGTACTTTGAATAGGGACACAATAGGTGCAATAATTTGTAACTTGTGACGAGTAACGTAATATAAAACTTACTAGAGAGTTTCCTTCACTGGGTGCCTGCTCACCAAGGGATAGAAGGCAATGAAAAAGCAAATAATCTAGCTAGGAAAGGAGCGAACACTCCACTAACTGGACCAGAACCGTTCTGCTTCTCCAAGGGGTAACCAACTCAAGGCGGAACTCAAGAACCTGGTCTGTAACCTGGAATGGAATCTTGCAATGGTCTAGACACTCTCGAAGAAGTTTCTGAGGGTTTATGATCAAGAAAATCACAGATCTTCCTGGTCTGAGTAAGAACAATCTCGGATTGTCACGGGTTTTTAACAGGACACTGTCTCCTCAATGAACACCTCAGCAGATTGAAACTAAGAAGAAACGACGAATGCAGATTCTGAGGGGAAGATGGTGAAACACCAGTACACTCATCACTGAGTGCTACGAGACGACAAACACTGTGCCAGGAATTTTGGTACGACTGATATTGAGATGGAGAACTACCTCTGTAAAACCAAGCAGATACCGGCTTTTGTCAAAGCCCTGGGACTGTATGATGAGTTATGATTCAAGAAAGGGGGACACAATGGATCTGTAAGGTCGAAGTGATTAACTCCACTCATTCTAAATTCTAAAATTCTACT
Source organism: Sitophilus oryzae (assembly GCF_002938485.1). Taxonomy (NCBI): domain Eukaryota; kingdom Metazoa; phylum Arthropoda; class Insecta; order Coleoptera; family Curculionidae; genus Sitophilus; species Sitophilus oryzae. The sequence goes on along the minus strand of NW_022146630.1, from coordinate 74,846 downwards.
AGGGAGTTTTAATTATTTAAACAAGAGCTTTAATAAACATTAACAATTAACTATTGCCTGTTAAAAAATAAATATGACCCCCCACCCATTCCGAAACTTACATGTTTGCTTTCCAAAACAACCAAATATGATTTTTTACCTTTAAATTGAAGTTGTAGTTCTTAAAAAACTTGCTTGGTCTTTTTCAATAAAAATTATTGAAAATTTAGGATAGAGCACATATTATCTTGAATACAATATGGATTTTCTGAATTGATAATTTTGTATTCAATAATAATAAACAAAATAATTCTTGCACAAAGTTCTTTTCCGTTTGTCATGGGCATTTTTATGGACGATGTAACACCTAGGATATTTGAAATTGTTATTAAATTTCTATTATGGTCTTATTCCATGAAGAACGAATGAGAAATATGTCAGTACTACCGAGAGGTCTCAATTTATAACGTTGCCAACAGTTTTCTGAAAACTCGACTGGGCCTGACTGGTTTGTAATTCTTCTAGGAACAAGTTTATTACGTACTCTCTACTCTGGTTTAAATGCAAATATATCACACAATATGTTCCAAAACAGTAAAATGTCTCAAAATCTCAACATAAGAATTTTTAAAGCCTTTTAAGTATGTTTTTTTCTAGATATTTAGTCAAATATAACATGTGTTATACATTCAAAGAACCTTTTTCATTTTAAATATCCGTTATATGATATACCGGGTGGTGCATCGTCGTTGGAAACATAGGAAATCCCATGGAAATTTTGAACTGTCCAAAAATTGGTTCCCCTATTAATTTTACAGTTGAGCCGTAAAAAAGTTTTTGTATCGTATGCTGAATACACATGTCAAATTTGAACAGCTTTGGACAAGCCGATTTTAAGTAATTTAAGAAAAACTGAATCAATTTTTAAATTAAAACTGAAAGGGTAACAATGAAAAACCTACTGTAAACAAATGCCAACGTACTTTAAGTGTCATCCTATAATTGTGTCATTGTCAAATTATATTTTCTAAACGTTAGGCGCTTGCCTCATTCGAACCAGTTTCAAATTACAAAAATGCATTTCGAGAACACTACCCGGAATTATAACATAGTAGCGTAGACAGCACAAGAAATTACATTTGACTACGATAAAAGCATAGATTGTCAACAAAGTATGTTGAGATTTGACTGGTTTTGTATTGTTACCTGTTCAGTTTTAATTTAAAAATATAGATGCAGTTTTTTTTTAAATTACTTAAAATAGGCATATCCAAAGTTGTTCAAATTTGGCATGTGTATTCGATTTAAAGAATCTATTTACGAGTTAGGTGTAAAATTAGTAGGTGAGTCAATATTTGGACAGTTCAAAAATTGCATGGGATTTCCTATGTTTCCAACAACGATGCACCACCCGGTATAATTACTTTTGCAATAATCTGAAATTTTGTTACTGAGACACATAAATATTAAAACAAGTATATTTAATATACAAACCGCCAGTGATTTTCGAATGTATAGAACCAAATTTCACTATGGTCATACATGGTATATTTGCCGAACTAAAATTAAAACTTTGAGGCGTTTTAAAAGAAATGTATATTGCCAACGGCCATCGAAAACAAATAATAATAATGAAATATATTTAATTGACCTAAAACCTTTCCCAATCACTTTTCCCAAAAAAAATATCACCTGTCATTTTATTGATACGTCTATTGCTTTTTTATTGACATGTCTGATAGACTCTCGTTAGATAAGTTATATTTGAAACTAACAATGAGTACCGATTAGTTGCTAATCCCAGTTAGATACTAAGCGAGGGATAATACTTTCAAAAATTTTACAAATTTTATATGCATTTTTGGGTATTCTTTAGAAACTTGGTATTTTAAACACAAATTGGTTTGGTTGAAGCATTTACAATTGCTGACTATTATTTATTGCATTTTTTAAGATCCCTGCAAAGAAATTCTATTTTCTTAAAAATTCATTATCGGAATTTTTATAAGTTTATTACCAATTTAATTAGGAACCAGCCTTAATGATTAAGTGCTTTTTAATGTTCATTTTGTAAAGAATTCACAAAATAAGTATTTCTGGTTGCTGGAAAATTAGAATTTTTAGTGTCCCATTGAAATATAAGTTGCATGAAGATTGCTACAATTATATTGGGGTTTCTGTGGTGATTTCGAATGATTTCTTCGATTTCTGGGCATATTGCAACGATGTCGCAGTTTGAAAAAACATTTCTGTTATTTCAATGTGTTTTTAGAACAAATGGGCGCACGGTGGGGTATTAGCATGAAAAAGGTGATCGAAATTCGAAAAAGCAAATGTGTTTAAGATTTCCCAAAAAAAGATAAATGATAAGTTAAATCATCTCTGCCATGAATGGCGTTGCTATGGGTGTGTTTAGTTGCATTCATTTGTTTCGACGAAACGTCAAAGTTGTTACTTCTCACAGATAAGAGGTAAATGGCTAAATTCTATGTCTAAAATTATAAATTGTTGTTGTTCTTGTGCTCTTTTTACGTTTATATTATCGTTTTGATTGAAAATGGCTCAGCAAGCTGCAGGTATGTATTCTACAAAAACGTGTTATTTATTTTGATATTCTCACTCATACTAACGATGTTTTTGCAACTAAAAGTTAGGCGTTCAGAAAATTTGATTAAATTTGTGACATTTTTATTATACTTAGAGATTTAGTTGCGCATTTCGAAGAATTCAGCATATTGTCTATATACGTTTGTACTTAGTAAACATTGGGCTTTCATACAGTAAAATAAAATACTGCGACTTTTTTCCGATTTTGATACAATGATAAAATGAAAAACATTCTTGGTTTCCCTCTAATTTTTTAATCAGTGATATACTAATGCGAGGTGTAAACCGCGATGGCATTGTTGTGTACAAAGCGATCGCATTAGTGCCATTAGCAGTATAGCACAATTTGGCATTAGTAGCGACTTTAGTGGTATGGGCATTGCTCGCGGATCAGTCGTAGCATTAGTAGTAGTAGTTGCGATATTACTACTGGCACTGGCACTGACCGTGGAAACACTGGAACAGTGATTTTTTCTTTTTTTTAGAATCGACGAATTATCCTTTATTTTTGTTCATATTATTTCCTCTTTAATTGAAAATAGCAATAATTTATATAAGGTCTACATAAAAAAATTTCGATCAACTATCAGTGTCAAATACCCCACTGTGGGGCGTAGGTATTAGCGAAATGGCCTGTCCAATGAAAGGATGTAGAAGTAGATTATATGTTATAGATAGTGTTTCTCCTACAGAATCTATCTTATTAGCTGTTGTTTCTGAGATATTCATTTTATTGTCCTGTTAAAAATCCCGTGACAACTCGAAGATGGTTGAAATCAAGGAAAATATTTGATTTTTCTCGGTCGTAAGTTTTGAGAAATATTTTCGAGTGTCTTAGAATTAGGATCGTTGGACAATATAGTGTTGCCAACTTTCTGAAATAGAATTTTCCACGAAGACGGTCAAAATTTCCCGTTTTTTTTTCTAAAAATTTCCACCAAATCTCAAATGCAATATAGTATCGCCAACACAATATTAACTGAAAATTTTAACATTTTACAAACAAATTTCGAAATACCGGGAGCGTCTCAAAAGTGGCTCACCCCTATAATTTTTTTATTTTTTCAGATAAAAAAACGAGATTTCGTATGTTAGTATATGACATAAATTAGGATTGATTGACGTTTTCAATTAATTGTCTTTGGTCACTTCCTGTTTCACCGGAAATGACTACAGCTTTTGATTTTTAAATGGCACTCTCGGTATTTTTTTACTTTATTCAATAGAAAATGACATTTTGAATAAAATGACATATCATATGTCAACTTTTGACATTCTCGTTTAATAAAAAATTGTATTTTAAAATTCAATCTAGAGTGCCATGGTTATGTTAAAAACACTAATCCTTAATCAAGGAGCCTTGGAAAAATAGATTTGTTCGTCTAATGTTTTTAGTGTCTTGTCCTGGCCAGTTAGAAAATGCTCAAATCGTATTTTTAATCATATCTCAATTTTTTCAAATGGAACGCGGATGGCTCATTAGCATATTTGGAAAAAGCATTTTTTACGAATAATTTGATACCACACACTTAGTATTTCGAGTCAAATTTTCGTTACGTTTAAAAAGTTATAGGGGTGATCCACTTTTGAGACGCACCCGGTATACCTATATTATGTATAATTTTTATTTTTTTTTCGCGCAAAAAAAGCTCGTGCGTGGTCCTGGGATCGAAACATACCATCCCTAGAAATATTTGCACTTATTTAAATCATTCACTCTGTATTCGTGGGGAGGGCGTACAAGAATAATATCTAATGCCAACCGAAAATACGTATTTAATTGCGGTAATGCTAGTTTGAATAGACTCGCTTTGCTGAGAAATGCGTATACGATAGCTGTTTTTTTACGAATAAAACATAAATTTAGAATTTTCCACAAATATGGTGTTTTGGGTTAAAATTTTCCTTTTCCCTCCTGATCTTGAAATCTCATACAAATCGGGAAATTTCCCACGAGTTGGCATCACTGGTTGGAGGACTATCATTTCAGGTTACGGATATCTTCCAGATTCTTGAGTTCTGCTTTAAGTTGGTTTCCACTAGTGACAGAGAGGATACATGACAACGGTCATCGATGACAAATGTGTCTATCACTTTATGCAAATTGTTTTCTGTCATTTTTGGATGTCGTCTGTCGAAACCTTCCCTCACTCATTAGACAGATTTACTGGTTAATAAGGAAAATGGAAAATACTATGCCTTGAAAAAAGTTTGGACATTTCACCACTGAAACAGAAGTCTAAAAAATAAAAATATATTTATTTTTGTAAGAGTCCAAAAACGACCGAGATAAATCAAAGGTTTTCCTTGATTTAAGTAAAAACAATCTACGGATTGTCACGGGGTTTCTAACAGGACACTGTCTCTTCAACGAACACCTCAGTAGGCTGAAAATGAGAAACAACGGCGAATGCAGATTCTGTGGGGAAAATGGGGAAACACCAAAACACCTTATCACTGAGTGCGCCGAGACGACGGCCATGAACTTTGGTACGGCTGATGTCGAGGATGGAGAGCTGGCCTCTGTGGAGCCGTCTCAGATACTGGCTTTTGTTAAAGCCCTGAGACTGTATGATGAGTTATAACTCGTTAGAACTCAAGAAAGGGGAATACCCAATAGATATGTAAGGTCGCGGTGATTAACTCCCCTCCCAAACATCCTACATTCTACAAGAGTCCAAAAGGAATCCAGCTTGTCAGGGTGGCAATAATTTGACTAATCAAAAAAGCATGCATAAAGTTTTAGTTTTTTTTTGTATATTATAACATAATAATAATAGCTCCCGTATATAGCGTTCAACGCCTTGGGAGTAGCAAGGTACAGCTTGCTATACTAGAGCCGTTCGCTATACAAGGAAGATAATGTGGCTAGCACTACGCTTCAACCGCCTATTATTACCTCAGGATTGTGAATCCCAAGTACTCATTTAAGGCTGAGTCGACCTAGGTACCTAAACTATTTTTATTTTAATAAAAATAGTCGGCTGATGAAATGCCGGGTGTGGGAATCGAACCCACACCTTGAGATTGAGAGTGGACGAGAGCGTGTTATAGACGAGAGCGTGACTATTCTACATCTATTATAACATACATATGTAAAACGTTTTTGGGCTTGCTGGATTGATTCCGCTTAAAACCATTTTTCTATAACCAAATAATATTTTTATTTTGCCTTTTGTTTCATTAATTATTGTTTGCTTTCAATGGCGGTATTTTTAGTAGTTTGCAGATATAAACTTTGTTGTTTACTTAAGAATTTCACTTGGAGAAATTATGAACAAAAAAATCTAATTATATAGGAACACCAAAAGGAAAGTGTTAAGACTGTAACTTATAATCTTATTGGTTTTCTATTAATTAAGATTTAACTCTATTCGTAACAAATTAAAATGCATCGCCTAATTGGTATAATCTACTTCTGCGTCTATTAATTTCACCTCGAAGATACATATTTCAATCGAGATTTCTTATACGTGTAGCAGAAGTACTTCTAGAACTGCTTATATAGGAAAGTAATAATTTTCTTTAGTATTCCTAAAAATTATGGCGGTTTAAGTACAGCAGACAATTTATTTGACAAATTAGTTTGATTAAATGTTTTGATCTATTTATTGGAGAATATCAGAGTATAACTGCTGAGAACACTTTTGATATTATTTTTAGATATTTGAGATTATTTATGTGGACACGGATAAGGCATTGTTCCAAAAAAAGCTCATCGGGGTTTGTTTTTGAGATTTCTATTCCAATCTTTTTTACCCTACATGCTGTCAGTGATGGTGCACATTTTAAAATATTGTTTTTTGTCTGGTCAAATTGTATTTTTTTGGGTAAAATTTAGGGGTACTTAGTTCTGATTTATTTTGTTCTTTATACAAAATTTCGTGACAAAATTGCAATTTTTACAGTTTTTTGCTTATAAAAAAATGTATATTTGTCAGAAGTAATACCTCTATACCAAATAAAAGTAGACAAAATTTCCTGCGAATTCTTCAGAAAAAGAATTCTTCTACCAAAAGGTAAATATCTTCTCCTTATTGTTAAGTAATTATTTAATGAGAACAACGTGTGTTTCTCACAATAAGGAGATTGGCATCTTTCTCAGCTTGATATGATACAATTTTTGCCTCTTTTTTGAGACGATGAAGACGACACTATGGAATAAGAAAATAATATTGCAGCAGATTACTTTCTTTGCATACCTGTGGATTTGTCTGTGCCGTTGGTGCTTTCACAATCTTCTCAGAGTAGCCATCAAAAATAAAAAGATAGAAAGAGAAAAATGTATTATTTGAATGTTTTACCAATTCGATGGAAATGTGTGGTTGAATTGTAATTATAATTCTGATTTCTATTTGTACAGAGTTGTTCATTACTGCAAGGGGTTTTTCACTTTTTCACTTCATAATTTATTATATTTTTTTATAAATTTAATAATTTAAGAATTATCACCCATAATGCCTCTATACTTTTATATTTTAACAACTGGCAGTATATTATTTCATCTGCAACTATACTTGTACTTAAGTTTTTTTTAAACAAAAAACTAACTATCGAGAAAAGATATATGTATCTAGATGATAAAATAATTTTTAAATTCCTAGCTTTGCTAACGTACTCTACAGGGTATTTCAAACTTTCACCAAAAGATCAACATTTTGTTTTCCCTCGTATAAATGACAGATGACAACTTTTATTTTTAATTTAGAAAGAGATACAAAAAAGTCAAATAATTTAGCTACAAATTGCTTAAAAAATCATCTAAATGGGACTATTAGAACACAATATATAAAGTTTTAAAATAAGGTGCTCGTTTTTCGTGCCTGTGAGTGTATTTGTATCTCCATGTAAGTGTGAATATTTTTTAGAATATGCGCTATTACTGGTGCATCTCAAAAGTGTCTCACAGCTATATCTTTTTTTATTTTTTCAGATAAAAACGCGAGATTTGGTATATTAGTATATGACATAAATTAGAGCATTGATTGACGTATTCAATTGTTTTTGGTCACTTCCTGTTTCACCGGAAATTTCTACAACTTTTGATTTTTAAATGGCACCCTCTGTATTTTTTTACTTTATTCTATAGAAAATGACACTCTGAATCTAGAATGACATATCATATGTCAACTTTTAACATTTTCGGATATGGTTTATTTGAAATTGTGACATTGTAACGTTTTTAGTTCGTTACATGTCTTTTTTACATATAATATATGATGTCTGGCCTATCATCACCGGATTCCCTCTCGTTCAGGCCGGATAGTTTATTTGACGCGTAATTTTTACGTTCCCTAGTCGCCAACCCTGTTATCGTTCGACACAACCCTGTTATTGCTCTGAGGAGGCGCTGTCAACATCGCTTCTGTCAACTCTCTCCGTGCTTAACCTCACTTTGTTTTGACGCTCTGTTGTATCCCAGCTTTTAGAAATGGTGATTATTTAAATCTTGCTGTATAATTTGAATCAGCTGCTATTTCGAGGCTACAGGTAAAGATATTTATTACCTTTTATAGATTCGATATTATTATTGAATATTTTTAGGGTAGAGTTACGGATGTCCCAACTTGTATTTGTGTTTTGCTGGCACGTTGGCGTCCCTTTCTTTGTCCTCCAGAATGTCACATGGAAGAAAGAACATGTTGTTTATTATTTATTGAGCCCTCGGAAGTATTTCGAGGTAGGTTTATTTTGTTTATTAGACCTTGTTTGGTTTTAAACAAGAGTTCATATTTTTAGGGTCCAAGGTACGGACTGTGTCCAAGGTACGGACTGTGTCCAAGTAACAGACTGTGTCCAAGGTACGGACTGTGTCCAAGGTACGGACTATTTCCAAGGTACGGACTGTGTCCAAGGTACGGACTGTGTCCAAGGTAGTGCCTTATGTACAGACATTATCTTATGTACAGATGTCCTGTGGACGAGTGTCCCCAGTAAGAACGATTTTTTCTTACATATAAGTGCCACAGCGTGGATGTAGCTTGAGTCCCATGCTGCTTCGTTCCCAGCTGTAAGCTAGTTAGTTACGGCTGTACCAATTTATGGTGTCTCATGCTGGCCCCTTTGGTTGTGTTGGATGACTGAGTACAGAGATGCGAGACCACCTCACGCTGCTACTGTTTGAAGCAAGATTACATAAAGAACAGCTAAGTGTAGATTTACGTTCTAGTTTTATGTTTTAGATTTTCTATATTTTCAGTCTTAAACAGTAACGTACATTTTAAATAATATCGTACAGACTATATTTAGTGGTTAGATTATTAAGAACATTTATGTCGATGCAGTAGTTACAATGTGATTTAGATTTTAGGTTTCATTATATTACGCCTTGCAATAGTATTACTTTCTATAGATAATATTGCGCTATATTAACAGATGAATAACGAGACATAGATTCTAGAATCTACAGGTTGCAACACATCAGATTTAACACCGCATAAAATTTAACAATTTAAATAAAGTAATGCTACTTTTCTTATATCTTCTATAACGTTACACGAATTAACTTATTGAATGTCAAAGTCACCTTTTCTTTAAAAACTACTTTTATTTTTGAATGAATTACATTTAAGTTTTATTTAATTATATAAAATCTAAAAAATTGACATCTGTTTTAAAAACTAACTAGCTTGAAGAGCTCGTGCGACAGAGTGTAAAAAATAGAATCTGTACTTGGAAAAATGCTAGTCTATTGTTGTCTATTCAGCACTTATACACACACACACACACAATATAACTCCTCCTTCTCAGAGACAGCTATACCGATTGAGGGGTAGCTGGATATTTCTTGAAGGTGGTGGTTGAACGTCACGTCGACATCTGGGGAACTTCTTATATATCAGGTAGATGCAAAGGATGAAAATTACCAGGTACAAAAGCAGTGTCCACAGGCTTGATATTTCCTGACTTCGTCAAATACCAGGTGTGGTTGATTTTCAATTAGTTGATTTTTCAATGTGTGGAGATTGTCGAGTCTTATTTCAGATATTTGGCTTGTTAAATGTAGAGTCGGTAGGATCTTATCATCTTCAGTAACATAGTCGTCGAATAAAATCAAATGATTGGTAGTATTAATTATTTTCCTTTCATTGATTATTAATAAATCGTTCACTAAGGTCTCACAACCAGGTGGTATTTCAAAGATATATGTACCTTTGAAATTTAGCTCTCTTTCTTGTTTGAAACATTTCAAGTGTGCTTGAACTTCATAAGGGAGTACAACGAGCCATTGGTTTGTATTGTCTAGTTGATTGGACAATAGGCTGTGTTATTTTAGTTCGACTTGCTTACAGTTTTTATTGTTTGTTTTTGATTGCAATAATTGAACTGAACATGGACTGTTGTAGCTGACTTCTTTTAAGAGGGGTGTCGCAGATGTAATAACTATCCATTGCTTCTTTGCAAAGTTCATTTTCGAATGCATAGTGCAATTGACCTTTATCAAGTATTTATTAACAGGTAAAATTGCCTTGAAGAGACTCTTATAATATATAGGTATAGAAAATAAATGAAAATAAGTGAAACTCATCTGAAATGTTATAGGAAAATGAAGTAAATATGTTATTTTATTATTTAAAATAAAACATTCTAATTCAATAATATTTTCATAATACAATATATTATCGATCTTAACAGGCAAAGGCATAAGATTTTCACCTACTTGAGCCTGTATGTTTTTAACTCAATAAAGAGATCATCTGTTTTATTATACTTGGATGCATTATTTTAATTTGGAAAAAGTTAATGAATTTTCGATATCTTGTAAAATAGAATCGATGGTTTCATACATAATGATTAATTGATTTAATGTATCTTTATAAAGTGAGAATTTTGAGAATAAGTTGTTGAGTTTATTATCAAAGCAATTTGATCTATTTTGCCTTGCAAAATCTTTTTTCATTTTGAGGTATTTGTTGTATCGTTAAATTAAATTTATCAATTACACCTATAGATAGATAATTTTGCTTTCGAATATTTTCCTCTAAACTGTTTTGGTTTTTCTGTAAATTTTGAATTAGTTTTTCATAACGTTCGCCATCTGAAGCGTCTAAATTTCCAGTTACTGCTTTAAAACTGAGCCTACAACATTCACTAGCCCTCTTTTGTTCTGTTTGAATGTGGAATAATTTCTGATATTTTGTTTTCGACTCTCTTGCAAAAATCGTAATGCTTTTTACATAATGTACAGAATCTTTCTTATACTCTCTATGTTTGTTTACTAACTCGACAATAGAAATTGTATTTATATAAAGTTTATTTGTTTCTTGTATTATTGGGTGTAAGTCATTAAAATGTATGAGAGTAAAAGTATACTGTTTAACTTTTGCATTCCCTAATTTGATTGGTAGAAGTCCGACATTATCGTTGACTTTCCTCACATTTATTTTCTGCTGAACCTCGTATGCAGAGGTGATTACTGAAACATAATACAACTATTTTATAATGGTCACATTAGCCTAGGTTAAGAATTTTACTAATCAAAGCTATATCTGTATTTAAGTGGGCGTTTAACATTACCCATGTGTACCTTTTTCTTGACTTTCAGTAGATACTATTTTTCTTGCAGGGTTGGTACTTACAATTTTGGTAGGGTTAGAGAACTTATTGGCTAATTTTTGACGTACGTGCTTTTTAATATAACCTTTTGATTTGGTTCTAATATATCAGGGTCATCACGATTCATTAATTTTACCGATTATTTTGTTTTATTTGCTATTAGATCTTCGTTAATTTTTGAATAAAGAAGTTTGGCTTTTTCTTTATGTTCCGAAACGTAATTAGTTAATAACAGCTGATCAATGTCCAAGTTAAATGGATCATTTGAAGAGATATGACCACTAATAACGTCAACAGGTTTTAACTTAGTAACAGAGTGAATTGAATTATTGTAAGCCAAAATAGCGTATTTCATTCTTTGATGTATCGGTGTTTTATTAAAATTTTGGTTGTTTAATAATCGAATGTGTTCTGATAAGGTTGAGTGTAATCGCTCTATAAGACCATTAGATTGTGGATGGTTCGGCGAGCAAAAAGTGTATATTAATTTTATGAAGTTGTAAAAAGTTCTGTTACTACTGTGTTCTTGAATTCGGTACCATTGTCAACAATTATCTTAGATGGAATACCGTGATGAGAGAAAATGTTATTAAGTTGTCAACAATTTCCGTGCCGCCATAGATTTTAACATGTACGCTTGCGCATATTTAGAAAAACTATCTATTATAGTTAGAAATTTAGTCTGTTCTAGTGTATAGGTGTCTAAATGGATTATTTCGAAAGGTCTAACTGCAGTGGGAGTAATATTCATTTTAATATTGATTGGATGACGCTCGTACTTACTTTTTTGGCAAATTTCACACTGGTTAATATATGTTTGTATAGAAGCCTTAATATTTGGCCAATAATATTTATCTTTAATTTTTGACTCGGTTTCATCTATACCTCTGTGATTTGTTTTGCTCTCGTGGTAGTTTTTGATAATTGTGGGAATTTCGTTTTTATCGGTTATATCTATTAGTTTGGTTAAACATCTTTTAAATTTAATAGATGGCCACTTAAAGGTTTTTCTTACAATTTCGCAGAAAGGCTCGTACATTTCTGGTGATTCAAAATAAAGAAAATAAGTTTTGTCTGGAATTATATTTTCTTTAATAAAATTTAGAACATCAACATCAAAATTGTTTTCAGAAAGTTGCACCAAAAATCTACGTTTCTTTTCGAATAATATTAGTTTTTTTACTTTTGCTGGACTGTGTAAGACTTTTGTAAAAATAACTTGATTTGCACCAAAATTTACCGCTGTTTCCAGTGTAGGGACTCCTACTATTGGATCCTGCTCGTCATTCGAATGAATGGTTCCATCGTCATTTTCCTCGTATAGATTTTGTTGTGGTTCCTTATCTGGTTGGACTATAATGGAGGCATTATCTAAGTTATCTTCGTCTGTTCTGTCATTTTGCTCACGTATATAATCTTTTAATACAGATATGTCGTTGGTATCTTTTGTGTGTATCTCAATTCTGGATAAGGCATCTGCGTTGGTGTTCAGTTTGCCTTTCTTGTAAATGATCTTGTAGTCAAATTCTTCCATCTTTATACGCCAACGCAAGAGTTTACTGCTCGGGTCTTTGAGAGAAAACAGCCATTGCAGAGGCTTATGGTCAGTAATGATGTTGAATTTTCGACCAAATAAATAGGGGCGAAAATATTTCGTTGCCCATACTAAACAAAGACATTCTTTTTCTATCGTAGAGTAATTCATTTCAGAATCATTCAAGGTTCGCGATGCGTATGCGACTGGAAGGTCTTGTCCAATCGGACCCTGTGACAATACCGCGCCTAAGGCTACATTACTGGCATCGGTGGTAAGATTGAAGGGCAGAGAGAAGTCAGGGTATTGTAAAATAGGTTCATTGGTCAAAAGATTTTTACAGTATTCAAAGCAATCTACAAATTCAGGGTTATGTTCAATTTTGGCTCCTTTTTTAAGACATTTCGTCAATGGTTTCGTAATTTTGGCAAAATTATTTATGAATTTTCTGTAGTACCCTAGAAGTCCTAAAAATCCCTTAATCTGTTTGGTTGTTTTCGGTATGGGGTAGTTCTTGATAGCTTTAATCTTTTCCGGGTTAGGCTTGACTCCATCAGGTGTCACTATATGGCCTAAGTACGCAACTTCACGACGCAAAAATTCACTCTTGTCAAGTTGGATTTTAAAATTTGATTCTCTTAGTCTAGTAAAAACAGATCTTAAACGTTCTATATGTTCTTGCAATGATGTTGAATACACAATAATGTCATCGAGATATACGAGACATTTTTCATTTTGGATTCCACGTAATATGCTGTCCATTATTCTCTGGAATGTCGCAGGCGCATTCTTTAACCCAAACGGCATTCTCAGAAACTCGTAGTGTCCGTTTTCTGTATTGAAGGCTGTTTTCGAAATATCATTTTCGCTCATCTCAATTTGATGAAATCCGCTCGCGAGATCTAAGGTTGTAAAGTATTGACATTTCCCCAATTTGTCAAGCAAATCTGTGATATTGGGAAGCGGATATTTGTCATCAATGGTCTTTTCGTTAAGCTTACGGTAATCAATAACGACTCGCCATTTTTGATTTCCCGAAGCGTCCAACTTTTTGGGCACCACCCAAATTGGAGATGACCACGGCGAATTGCTATGGCGGATGATATTCTGCTTAAGCATTTTATTAATTTGACTCTCCACTTCTTGTTTGTGAACAAACGGGTATCTATATGACTTGGTATACACTGGTATTTCATCAGATGTTTTGATATGATGTTTAATTTTATTTGTAAATGTAAGTGGGGTGTTCTGATAATAAAATACGTCAGAAAATTCAGCACACAAATTAATAATTTCAGATTTTTCCTCTAAATTTAAGTGATCTGTTCGAATTACCGAAGGATCAAATTCAAAATTGTCTAAATTTTCAAAATTATGTAATTCAATATTATTTAAATCTTTTTTATTAAAATTTTCGACTTGAATCGGCTCGGAAAAATCTAAAACTACTGGACTAGTGGTTTTATTTAAAATTGTAGTTACAGCGTATCCGTTCTTAGCAACTGATAAACAGGATGGTATTTCACAATTCTGCAGTTTTTGATATGGAATGAAAATATCACCGTGTTTTACACTTGTTTTTATTCTAATAACTTGTTCTGTTCGTGGAGCTACAGTGATGGAATTTAACTCATGTTTAATTCTGTGAAAAAGTAATCTGATCTTTGAGTATGGCGTTACTAGGTATCCTGTGTCGAAATCAAGGTTGGCTTGTAATAACTTTAAATTATCTAATCCTATAAGTCCATCGAAAACATTGTGAAACTTAAATAAATAAAATTTTAAATTTTTATTGTTAGGCAAATTAAAAATTTTGGATGCAGGAATCGATACACTGAATTTATGGGCTGACTGTTGAAATACTGTTGTTACAATAAATGGATCATTAATAATAAATTTTGAATAAAATTTTGAAGCTAAATATGGATCTAAAAATGATTTTGTAGACCCAGAGTCTATTAAAAATTTTAAATTATGTTCAGGGAAAATAATGTAAGATAATTCGCTAGCATTATTTGTATTGACTGATATTATTGGTGGCGTTACGTATCCGTGTTCATTACCGGGGCGCTCTGAAAATTTTCGTCAGGTTGCGTATATTGTGCAGATTGCTGTTGATATTCAGAATAATTTTCATCGCACACCTCGTATTGATTTTCATAGTTATTGTAATACTGAGATTCAAAATTAAAATTTTCTGGATACGTTTCTTCTGTATACTGATTTGGACAGTTTCCGCATTGTATAGCTCTTCGAAACGAATTTCGGAGGTGGATGATAAGACGTCGTATTAGGAAAAGCTGGTTTAATATTACTGGTCTGTTTTGTGGAGATACTCATTGGGGTAGGTTTTGGTAGGGTTTGTTGACTATTAGGGTTAGGTTTAAAAACATTTATATTTGAATTAGGTCTTCGAAAAACTTGTGAGTTAGTAGGAAAAACGATTTGGAACATTATTAAAATTAGGGCGAATATTAATAGGTTGAGATGGAAAAGTGGGTCTTGGCATAAGTGAATTATTAGGAGCATGATTGTTAAAATTATTAAAAGGTCTAAATTGAGACAAATTCTGATTGTTATGATTAAAATATTGAGGTTTAAATTTATTTTGTTGAGATGGTTCAATTTTAGGTACTGGTTTAGAGAAATTTTGGAAATATCTTGTATTATGTTCTTGCGTAACGAATTGTAACGCTGTTGGAAGGTCTTTAGGCGCCATGCAACGGATTGTGTTGCCTAAAGGTTCTCTCAGTCCGATAAAAAGTTTTAAGAGCTAAATCGTTATATAGTTTGCGTTTAAGAGATTTTGATGTACACATAGTTTCATGAATGTCGACGTAAGAGCACAGTAAATTAAGCAAATGTAAGATTTTATCGTAAAATTGATTTGGAGTTTCGTTTGGCATTTGTCTAAGCATTACCAGATCTCGGTTCAAACATGTTTCGTCTCTTTTGATCTGCAAAATGTCTATAAAGTGTTTCTTTAAAATCGTCCCAGGTAGTAACGTTATGAATATTAATAACAATTTTGGCATTACCAGTTAATTTTCCAATTAAACAGTTTAGTAAATAAATATTTCGAAAGTTAGTTGGATCACTCGGAATGTAAAAATGATCAATAAGGCTTTGACATGTTGCAAGATATCTATTTAAATCATTTGTTGTCCCATCGAAGGTGGGCACGCAATTTAAATACTCTGGTTTAAAATCGTTTTGTGAATTACTACTGCTAGTACTTTGCATGTTTATTTTTTTTTTAGTCTACTATAGATAAAGATATAAATATTTTAGAGTCTCTTAAAGGTTTTATAGATAGCGTTTCAAAAAAAAAAAAAAAAAAAAAAAAAGTGTATGATAAAATTTCAATCGTAAAACAAATTGCACTTACATTACGGTGAAAATGACTTTGAGCATTCTTCTATAAGGTAGATTTGTCAGGTCTGCAATTTTGTCTTCGCCAACTGTAATCTGCCTTGCGAGGGTGAGGGATGCTTGCTTCACACTCCGATGAATTGATCTTTGGGGCACGTCACCAGTTCACGATTGAATGGGCTGTTCGATTTTGAATGGGCCACTCCAGCGACTGTCCGAAAAGTTCGATTCACCACTGATTCCCAATAAATCGTTGATACGAACTCGAACGACACGATGCGATACGATTTGGGAATCCTACCGACTGCGCCAATTAACTTATTGAATGTCAAAGTCACCTTTTCTTTAAAAACTACTTTTATTTTTGAATGAATTACATTTAAGTTTTATTTAATTATATAAAATCTAAAAAATTGACATCTGTTTTAAAAACTAACTAGCTTGAAGAGCTCGTGCGACAGAGTGTAAAAAATAGAATCTGTACTTGGAAAAATGCTAGTCTATTGTTGTCTATTCAGCACTTATACACACACACACACAATATAACTCACGTATTGTATTTTTTCATAGTCTTTTCATAGAACATATTTAATATTATTTACATACATAGTTTTACTCAACAAATAACCACTATAATAATTATTAAAATTGTACAATGCTATTTACCATCAGAATTCATCATGAATAAATATAGTCATTAGTTTTAAGTATTATACAACTGTGTTTTCTTTCTCTGTACATGCCTGGCGCCCAATATCTATTTTTTTGTTTATTGTTCTTAATTAGTTTTCTTTCCAGTGAAATACCTTATCCACGACTGCTCTCCGATGAAAAGCTGCCGTTCGCAGTGGTAGTTGTTTAAAAAACGCTACAACATGCGGTTTATAACGACAATTTGCCTCGAAATACCAAGTGTGTGGTACCAAATTATTCGTAAAAAAAATACTTTAATCAAATTTATTTTTCCAAGGCTCCTTGATTAAAAATTAGTGTTTTTACCACAGCACTCTAGATTGAAATTTAAAATGCAATATTTTTTTAAGCGAACATGTAGTGTTGTGGATTTGACCTGTTAATTTTTTTTCGTCAATTGACCAAAATAGTTTTAAAAGTACAATGAAACAAATAAAAGCAAATTAATATTTTATTTCATATAATCATTGAAATAATATATAAATAAAAATATTTTCATTTTAAAACAAAAAAAATAAAATTAGAAAATTAACAAAAACATATTTCAATTTTAATTTAAAATAAACAGAGAACAATTATTGAAAGTTATTTTAGAAATACTTTTATTCCAATTCAAAACAAACAATTAATTGACATAAGTATAGACAGTGGTAATTTCTCATCTTCATAGTCGACGTCATGGATGTCGATGTCTGAAGACGAAGACATGTCCGCTTCAGAAGATGAACTTACATTGGGGCAGTAACCCTTCCATTTTTGTTTATTATATTTAAATTATATTTAACATAAACAAGTTTATCAGATCTTGAACAATTCCCCAAGTTGACAAGTTCCATTCACAAGAAGCTGAGGAGGCCGGCATTCTTTGTAATTTTGTTGCAAGATTGTGAAGTACCGATTTATTCTGTCAACTGTCCCACCAAGTTGATGGTGTAATATCTGACGATTTTTACATACTGATTTGATACTTTTTACGGCTGTCCATATTATTCGATTATTGAATGCATTTGATGTTGTTCTAAAATTTGATATCTCTCAAAGTATTTCAATTTCAGATTGATTGATACCAAGTTGTACGATCAACGTAGTCGCGCGTTGCAGTTCTTTTGGAGCTAGATTCTCTCCTTTATATCTAGGATCGAGTAAATATGCTGCATTGTGCGTGTCGGTACAGACTATATCAATTCTTCTTATTACTGATGCAGTTGTTATTTTTTCCGATATTTTTATTGAAATTCTCCGAATCGCTAAATATCGTATTCCTTGAAGAGGGTTATAGGTAAATTGGACATCACAAACGCATAATAATTATAAAATACCATATTATTATTAAATAATGATAGATAGATAGAAGATGTTATTTAAGACATTTTGACCGAATTTGAATGGTCAGATAAGAAGTATTCAATTGACAGTCAATTGACCAGCCCCAACGCTACGAACATGTCAAAACTTGACATATGATACGAAAAACAATTGAATATATCAACTAATTCTCATTTATGTCATAATATACTAACATACCAAATCTCGCATTTTTATCTGAAAAAATAAAAAAGTTATAGGGGGTGAGCCACTTGAAACGCACCCAGAAAATTGTATTGAAAACATCCAGTGGCAGGGAACCCGATGTGAAAATTTTTCGAAACTGAGTCACCCTGTATATACCAGTTTTAAAGAAAAAATTCTGTGGCGGACGAACACTAAAATCATTTTATCAAGGTGTTGTTATACCTGTAAGATACCAAACTCAAATATATGGCTATATTACCTCCGTTCTTTATTTTTTCGTATTTAAGTCAATATTTATCTGGCTTAAAGCAAACAGATCGAGAAAGATTAAAAGAAAATATCCAGCGGAAAATGAACAACAAATCTTCGCCGCTTTGATAACAATTCCGTGTTGCCTTTCCTTTTCCAAAAAGGCAACAAATAAACACAATACAGTCTGGCGTTCGTCACAACAAAAAGACACTCTTTCCAAATATTTTTATTTCACACATGGCGGATTTATGAGACGGATTCGGTGATTCACGAGGTCTGTCCGTATCTCTAGATCCTCCGCACGGATAGAACAATAAATATAATGTCCCGTTTTCGTAAGAATGGAGACAGAAAGGAAATCGAAGGACAACTTTATAGCTGCGGAGAAATTATGTAAACAATACTGAAAAAAATTAAGTAAGATTTGGTAATACTTATGAAAAATTATGATCGTTAAGAAAGACTTACAACTTATTAATATTATAAATTTTCGTAAAAAAATACGCGAAATATATAAATATAAAATTAAATGAATTTATTTATGAATTATTACTTCGTTTTCACTAATTTCATCAAACTTGAAGCGTCAAAACTTGAAAATTTTGTTTAAGTGTAAAAGTACCCAAGTAGCATCTATCTGACTTCGAACTAAATCTGACCTGACGCGACGTCAGACTTTGTGCAAATTTAGGTCGGGTGCTGGTGATACGACTGGTGACGTCGCTTTCCTATTAAAAGTGACGTCGTTGGATCCGAGTCGGTAAATCCAACGATCTGTCGACGTACAAAATAACAACGTACCATTTTTATTAATTTCCCAACGTCGTTTCCACGTTGGCTTGCACGACGTACATATACTTGAACTAGCCCGACGTCTACCCTTTGTCCGAATAGGATACGTTTCACTGATAATCCCTAAAGTAACGTCCAATTATATTTTGTTGTATTTTATGTTCCTATTTATAACCTAATTTACGTATCTCTATTTACGTCCGTAAATACAATTAAGTAGCATTTGCGGCCTAATGAACATCATGAACATAACCTAATAAAAAGTTTTTGTAAACAAACTTAATTTTTTTATTATGCCTAAAAAAGCACTAAAAATGCATTTATACATTCATCTACATTTTACAGAAAGAGGTCGAGGCTTTTGCAAAATAATAATAGTAGTAGTGATGTCTTCCCTCCACCCACGAATGCTTTTTATCCGGAAGAGATGCTGCATTACACTGGTGCATCTTAATTTTATTTTTAGCTTAGGAAACCAGCAGACCCCATCCTCCTCCCACATGTGAGGTACTGGTTCCAATTCTTTTAAATTTTGGATATATACTATCTTAAAAAAGTTGCTGCCCATTTTTTAGGGAGAAAACAAAAACTAAAATATAGTTGCACAAATCCACAAATCACTGATACGCAAAGTGAGGTTACGTGGCGTACGTTGGAATTATATACGTCATAATTCATAATACGATTGCCGGTCGTCCGGTTTTATGACTTCGGTCGTGTGAGACGACTAATATTGGAGACCCGGTCGGAATTGGTATATTGGTAGTTCATATTAAGTCGGACACAGAAATCCGTCATTTTTAACAAGTATCCGATTGTCAGCCATTTTAAAATCGTTTTTTGTTTTTAAAATTTATATTCACATTCGGATTTCTAGTAAAATAATATTGATAAGGTTAGTTTGGGGGGAACCACAGTACAGTTGTATGATTAAACCAGCTAGAAAATAAAAAAAAATATTTTGCGAGTTACTTTTTTATAGATATTTTTATTTCATAAATCTACCTACTTTTGAAGGCGCTCGTTGTTTTCCGGAGTATTTTAATCAGATATATAAAAAAGTGACTTCCGTTGACAAAACTGATGTCTGGATTAATGATTCAGAATTATTATAATATGAAATTAGATAGGCACTTATAGTTCTATTCGAGGAGTGATTATGAATCCATTTGTAATTAGGTAGTTTGGTTAGGTTTTTATGTATTCTTGGTAGCGAATATGAAACCAAACGTAACGTAAGTGCTTAGCGACGAATTTTAAGTAACTAAAATCCAACATAATATGACGTTGGTAATTGGTAGAATTACATTCCCTATTAGGTCAGATACCGACCTCGAGGCGACCCGAATCTGTATTCCCCATTTAGGTGCAAATAAGGGTCGTCAGGCGGTCGAACCGACGTTGGTACCCGACGTCGGGTTTATTGAACGCGACGTATACCCGACGTTAGATAACGTCCAAATGCTACTTGGGTATGTACGAGGATGTATTTCAGGAAAATATTTTAACTTCTGTAGGGTGGCTTAAAAAAGTGTGAGTGGATCGGGACGATTTTTTTAAATGGAACACCCTGTATAATCCTAAGATGTTAATAAATATATTTCGATAATATCAGAGATATTAATAAATAAAACATGAGTATATTTAGCTTTCTACCTTCCTTAAAAATATATTTTAAATACAAGAACTGTTCTGAAATCTGAAAAACCGTTAAAGTTTTAGAATACTCTAAATACTAAAAATGTTAATTTTTTATTTCTCCTCTAACGTAGATATTTTGGACATCCTGTATGATTACCATATTTATAGTAAAGTAAGAACTCACCATCTCAAGTAAATACCTAATATAATTTTGATTTCAGGACAGTTCTTTTACTTATATATTTTTTTTAAGAAAGGCTAAAAAATAATATATTTTTTCTTTATTTATTAATATCTCTGGCAACTGTTACTTTTGGGTCGGTATTTACATGTGTGGAAGTAAATCGCATTATAGGGATCTTACTAAGTCGGAGTGAGAGAAATGCGATGACGCGGCGACGGCATGCTGTTGCGGCGTTGTCGGTACGCCTTTCCCTATCAAGTAAGGTAAAACACGGTCGCAAATCTTTTATTTTTAAAATACTTTTTTTTGAAAAGATAACTAGATAAAATGATTAGATATGTTTCTGAGCATCTGAAATGGAATTATAAGGATATCGTTAGGGTGTCCATTTTTTTATAACGAGAAAACGCCAGTAATCGCGATAATTTAAAAAGTCAACTTAAAAACTCAACACATAACACGCCATAACTTAAGAACCACTTTAGATATTGAAACTTTTTTTTATTTTGAAGATCGGATCTTTTACAATATGTTTAAATAAGAAAAGTTCGATAAGGTTATTTTTTTCAATTTAAAAATTTTAAACATCACATCCATTTATTTTAGTGTTTCAGAGTTCTAATAGCGCGACCACTGTCGAACACCAACTCAATTCCACTTATTTTTATCAAAAAATGCAAGTGTTTCAGGGCGGAGCTTAACAGAAAACTACTGGGTGACGTCATGCGCGGGGAGAACCGATTTGCCCTCTTATCTTTCGTTCATTGTATCATGCCTAGAACTTTAAGTACTGACAGAGGTACGGATTGGGTAGACCGGTCGACTGCGACAAATCTGCTATATCCCCTTCCAAGTCTTAGCACTGTGCACAGTTTCTCGGTTTATTTCATACGTTTGGCAACGTGTTTACTGTTCTCTCTTTGTTCAGTATATTATACGAGGATGGTCTGAAAAGTTTCCGACCTCAACGTGAAGATGGCAGCACTCGTAGATAAAAGCTACTGAATTTTCATTGTTCATCTGTTGACAGTTATTCACCAAAGTTTCAGCCATTTTGGATGCGCAGTTGTTATGTAACAGTCGTTTGAGTGAGTTGATGTTAGTGTTTTTGTGAAAATGGACAAAATAGACGAGCATCCAGCTGTCATTAAATATCTAGTTTTGAAAGGCAATACGTCTACACAAATTAAACATGAGTTGGATTCTGTGTATGGGGACTCTGCACCATCATTAACCACAGTGAAATTTAGGGCTGCTGAATTTAAACGTGGCCGTTAGAGCTTGGGAGGCAATGAACGTTCGGAACGTCCAAAAACTGCAACTACCGACGATAACATCGCTAAAGTTCACCAAATGGTGCTGGACAACCGCCGAATTAAAGTGAGAGAGATAACAGAGGTTATGAACATATCAAAAGAACGTGTTTGTCACATATTAAATCAAGAATTAGGCATGAGAAAGCTGTCCGCGCGTTGGGTGCCGCGTTTGCTCGCGTTAGGCCAAAAGCGTGTTCGTACGAACATTTCCAACGCTATGTTAGCGCAGTTTAGGCGCAATAATCCGAGTTTTGGCATCGATTAATTACTGTAGATGAAACTTGGATACACCACTATACACCAGAAACAAAAAAAATACAGTCCAAACAGTGGACGGCAATGGGAGAACCGGCTCCAAAAAAAACAAAAACTGTTATTTCGGCTGGGAAAGTGATTATCTTCAAAAAGGAAAAACCATCACAGGAGCATACTACGCATCATTACTTGACAAGCTAAAAACAGAACTTACGGAAAAACGGCCTCATTTACAGAAAAAGAAAATCCTGTTTCACCAAGATAACGCACCGTCTGACACCTCAGCGGTTGCCATGGCGAAAATCCACGAATTACGGTTTGAACTGCTTGACCATCCGCCTTACTCACCAGATCTAGCCCGTCGCGACTTCTTTTTGTTCCCTCATTTAAATATTGCGCTCGGAGGACAGAGATTTTCGTCAAATGAAGAGGCAATCACCTTCGTGAACCACTATTTTGCAGAGAAAAACGCCGAGTACTATTTGGACAGGTTACAGAGATGGGAGCATCGCTGGGAAAAGTGTGTAGAGTTACAAGGGGACTATGTTGAAAAATAAAATAAAATATTCAGAAAAAATGTCTTGTATCTTTGTTAGGTCGGAAACTTTTCAGACCACCCTCGTAAACGTATTGTACTCTTTCTTACATACGGAAATCTCGACCCAAGACTAACCTTTGCCGCCCCTTAGTACATTGGCTCATCTTGGGATTAAGTAAAGTGATCTGAAGAGAAGCCAAAAATGGCAATAGTATGCGAGATGTTCCATTTAAAAAAATCATCCCGATCCGCTCGAACTTTTTTGAGCCACCCTATAGTAGTTAAAATATTTTGTATTTCAGGAAAATGCATACTTTAGGTATGCACTTAAACAAAATTCCTAAGTGTTTTTATTCTAGAAGCTGCAGATGTCCGACGCTCTGTTGCCGAACCATGTATAAATTACAATATTAATATTTCTAAATAATATTACAACAAATCTGAACAGATGCCTATTATCATTACTTATTAACTTTAATGCGTATTTGTATTATAGGTATTAAAAAAGAAGTAACGATGCAAAGCACTATATAAATAATGCCGAAGTACTTTATTTCAGTACACATTCGTGCAAGTTGTACTTAATATTTACTGTAAATAATGATTATAAATGCATTCCAAAACTCTCACGCAATGTATCTGTCTTGTAAGGGAACCCCTTCAGCTAAGTGAACATTTCTCATTTTAATAAAACCAGAAATAATACGCTCGAACATCGTAAACCATGAAAATTGTACCCTTATTAATTTTACTTTGTCATTAATAAAAATGTAATTTTAAATTTAAATCCCGCCAGGTATTTTTTAAAATTTATTATCATTCGTCATTTTATAAATTCATTTTTTTGTATTTTGTACCGAGTGTAGTAGGTACTATGTTTTTGATAATTTAACATCAAGAACTGCACGTATTTAAATAATTACACATCTTATTTTTATCGGCAATTATTAAGATCGGCAAAAAATTCTTAATTTCACTCAAAATAAGTTATTTGGGTCATAAATGACCTAAATACAAAATATTTTCATGGTGTCTGTCTGTCTCTCCGTCTGTCTCTCCGTCTGTCTGTAACACGATAATTCAAAAACCGCTAAACCGATTTTAACCAAATTTGGCACAAAAATACTTAGGCACCCGAGAATCTGGCCATTAGTTTTTGGTGGGGGTGGGGAGGTGGTAAGGGATTATGGGAAAGGGTTAAAAATTTTAAAAATCGTAACTCCAAAATTACAGTAGCTAGCGAAACGCGGTTTTCAATTTAAGAAGATCAGTCAAAGTCGCAGTTTTTGAGAAGAAAAATTCCTTTACTTTGAAACTAAAAGAACTGCCTACCAACTTTTTATTAACATATTTTAGTATGGGCGGCCTATACGTGCCTCCCGGCGCCAATTTTTTTTTTCATTTTCATAAAACAATATTATTCGCAGTTATTCAAATTCAGGTTCAAGTATCTGTTTATAATGTAATTAAATATGTGCCTATCAAAAAGAAAAAGAATTGGGCGTTTTACTTATTAGTTACCATATTTGAAGAAACGTTTTTTGATTATTTTACTACTTTCTTTGAAGAACGCATACGCTGAAGATGAAGTAAACTTAAGTGAAAGGAATTTTTGTCTAAACATTTCAACTTGTAAAACATCTTAAGAATCAGCTATGCCTGTTGGATTTAGTGTTAGATGTAGAACGTAGAATGTTTAGGAGGGGGGTTAATCACAGCGACCTTACAGATCTATTGTGTGTTCCTCTTTCTTGAGTTATATCGAGTAATAACTCGTCTTACGGTCTCAGGGCTTTAACAAAAGCCAGTATTTGAGACGGCTCCACAGCGGCCAGCTCTCCATCCTCAACATCAGTCCTACACGTTTATGGCACGAACGGTCATCGTCTCGGCGCACTCAGTGATAAGGTGTTCTGGTGTTTCCCGATTTTCCCCACAGAATCTGCATTCGCCGTTGTTTCTCAGCCTCAATCTACTGAGGTGTTCATTAAGGAGACAGCGGCCTGTTAGAATAGGGTTGCCAACCGTCCTCTCTTCCAGAGAACAGTCCTCTTCTTGATCGTACTGTCCTCTTTTCTCTTCCGTATTGAAAAAGTCCTCTTTTTTACACACCCAACTCAAAGTATAGAAAATATTTATCTATCGCCAAAATTCTGAATAAAATTGTTAATTTGGAAACAATGTGTTTTCGGTACTCACCTTACAACCACTCGTTCGTATAGAAAAGCAATTTACGTACAAGAAATACATTAAGATCGAAAAAAACGGCGTCAGCGATGGCTATGAAATGAAGATCGCTATCATTTTATATGTAAAATCGAGTGTAAAATTATATGGGGAATGTCATCGATGCTCATTTCCATCACATGGTATTACGCCTGCGGCGCTTTTTACTCTCTAGTCCTCTATTTTTTATTTTGAGAGTTACAACAAAATGAGAGCCCCGTGACAATCCTGGAAGATTGTTCTTTACTTAATTCAAGCAAAATCTTTGATTTTCTCTGTCGTAAGTCCTGAGAAACTTTCCGAGTATCTTAAACCGTTGGATAATTCCCATTCCGGATTACGGATGGAGTGTCTGCGG
Organism: Sitophilus oryzae; assembly: GCF_002938485.1. Classification (NCBI taxonomy): domain Eukaryota; kingdom Metazoa; phylum Arthropoda; class Insecta; order Coleoptera; family Curculionidae; genus Sitophilus; species Sitophilus oryzae. The sequence continues at coordinate 49,031 of NW_022146630.1, read as the reverse complement.
TTCTTGAGTTCCGCTTTTGCTTGGTTTCCGCTTCTTGGGAAGCAGAACGGTTTCGGTCCAGTTAGTGGAGGGTTCGCTTCTTTTATAGGTAGATCGTTAGCTTTTTCACTGGCTCTCTCTATCCCTTTGTGAGCGGGCATCCAGAGAAAGAGAGTATTTTATTTTCTTTGCCTGATTTGTTCAGCTTCTGTACCCTTTAAACCAACTTCGAATTGATGGTTACTGGTTACTGAGTTGATCGCTTTAGTGCTGCTTGACTATCGGATGAGATGACTATTTCCTTTTCTCGATAATTCCACTGTAATAAATTGTACGCATCTTCGATAGCGTAGATTTCTTCCTGAAGGATACTGGGGTTTGGTTCTGAGTATTTAGTTTTCTTCCTGCTTTGGTTTTAGAAGCATCAGCATGGTATGGGTCTGGTATCTGGTATGGTCTTTTACCTGCTTTTACATGCTGAGCAAACAACTCTTTCTTCCAATTCTTTTTATTGCTCAATTCTACATTGAGATGTTTCTGAAAGTTTTCTGGTATGTCATCCACTGGGAGTTGGAGGAGTGGAATTTTTGAGGGTATTCTTAGTTCTGACTTGAAAATTCTCCCAGTATTGTTTCTGTCAATGGCCATTCTAATCATAGTTTTAGTTAGAAAATTGGACAATTTTTCAAAACTACAAATCGATTTTATCCTTCTAAAAATATATCACTATGCTGTTTTCAAATGAAAACAAAGATAGATTACTTCACTCTAGGAGAAGATACTTTTGTATTTTGGAAAGTCAATACAAAATAATATCAGATGATTTGAGAAAAATGGCGTCAGCGATTGTTATGAAATGAAGATCGCTGTCATTTTATATGTAAAATTATATGGAGAATGTCAACGATCGTCATTTTGAAACCAACTGACGCTATTTTTTTTCTTTGATTATACGTACGGTAATCAACAAGGATAAAACCATGTACGATAACGAAATTGAAATAGATAGATAATTGCCAGATGTCATCACTGCTTAGTTTATATTTTTGCCGTTTCATTTGATTGTTTTTGGAGAATTTACAAAATTTCCCTCTTATTTATTTGGTAAAATATAAAACGTCTTATAACATCCATTTGTGGAGAAATTCACCAGAGTAGAGGCAGACGAAAAACTTTATAGCAGAACCAGATTAAAATTTAGGGCAGAGCTGATAAGCAAAGACAGAAAGGCTGTCAAAGCCCTTGTGGGTCTACTAATAGGGCATTGTAAGTTTAATAATCATCTAAAGCTGATGTGATTGACGAACAAAGCAATGTGCAGATTTAGTCAAACAGAAGAAGAAACGACAGAACGCGTTGTATGTCAGTGCGACAGCCTGGCAAATGTGCCATTGGTAAAAACCTTTATGGAGGGATCAATCTTCAAGTTGTTAGACAATAAAAAGGATATAACTGGAGAATGTAACCTAGAGATCATAAGAGGCCTACAATAGATTTGAAAAAGTCTCAGTGGAACAGCCCGATAGCTACCTCAAAAATCTAGTGTTCCAAAAAATCTCTCAAGAGACCTCTGTGAATAGGCTAGAGACATGACGTTTCAGGACTGACAGTCCCGAACGCCGAACAAGAGAACTGGAGAGGGGAACAGGGAGGAAGCGGAAGATGAGACTGGTGGAAGACGCCGAATGCCGACTCTGTATGGAAGATTATGTAGCGTGTTATGTGTAGCTGCCCGACTGGAAGCAGGACCCGGTTTGAGGTGCTTGGCAAGACCGTGGTTGGAGGACTTTTTCATAGTATTTATAGTCTGTTGGAGTAGGGCAACAGACTATAAATACTATGAAAAAGTGCTCGAGAAAATTAACAGAATGACCCTACGCGTAGTGTCGGCGCGGTGTATCGAACGACCACAGAAGGTGTTCTCGGCTCTAGCAAAAATTCCCCAATAATCCTACAAATCAAGGAAAGAAATCTAATATACAGGCACGGCTCAGGGTATCGATCAGAGGCCAGGAAGGTAATACTGGGCAAATGGCAGTGACAGATGGGAGGCATCCTAGGGCCGAATTAAAATATTTATCCCGGACGTGAGGGTCTAGATAAACAACACGTGGACGAAAACGGACTACTACATCACACAGGCGATGACAGGGCACGGAGCTTTTGGGGAACACCTATTTTGAATAACGAAGGCAGAATCCACAAAATGCTGGTATTGTGAAGCATCAGACACGGCTAATCGCACATTATTAGAGTAATGGAGACTAATGCATTCGGAAACTAGAGCATCGGCGCAACAAATATGCAAGGTAAAAATCACAAGAGAAAATGTCGGTGAGCTTATGATGGAAACAAGAAAGTACTGTGAAGCAATCACCAGGATGATGAGAGCCATCATACTTAAAAAACAGGAAGACGAAAAGATAAAAATTTGGCGAAACAATCTTCAGGCTTGAAGTAATGCTGAAAGGCGGTTCCGAGATTGGGGGCGGTTCCGAGATGGGTTTTTAGTGGGTATGACTCGGGTGAAAGGTGACCCCGACACTCTGGCTATAAATAGCTTTTCCCATCTTAAAAAAAATGGCAAGACCATGGTAGATCTATCAAACCTAGGTGACATATCACCCTCGGATCATAGCAGCCTTAGTTAAAAGGGGCTACTTAGTTGGGTCTTGAGAGTGAACTTATTACTTTCTTAAAATTTTGTAGAACTGAGCCACAATGGTGGATACCTTAAATCTAATCTAACATCCATTTGTACATATCTTAATCTAGACATTTAAAATAAGATCAAACATACTGTATAACCGTGTAACTATCATAAGTGCTATATCAAATATGAATGTTTTTTTTTCTTCCCATTACTGAAGTGCACCAAACAACAAAATAAACTTTAATGAAACCGTATCTCTAAGCGATAAAAGCATCACGCCTTTGAATAAACCCGCATTAAGATAACTACGCTAGTATAGTCGTACGGATATTGTTTGTATTAATCTGTGGAGACGCGTTTATCTTGCTTTGTGGATTATTTAATAAAAAATTCGCCTCGATCGGCGCCAAACATAATTTTTTATTGGCGGCGTTGCGTCACGACGGCATCGCCTCTGTTTATTAACGGAAACTCGCTTTTGTTTATTCTGTCGCGAGATATTGCATGGTTGGTACTAAGCCAGTGGGGAATATTTTGACATTGTTTTATTTTTACTGGAGAATCTCGAAACAATTGCGATAGTAATGATGCTCAGATTAGTAAAAATTTCTATAATGTTTTGGCTTCTTATACACTAATGTCTATAATATGTTAAATTCAAGGACGCGGAATTTCTATATTAGCCTCAATTTTATCACGTTATGAAATATAAGATATTTTTTTTATTTTATAAATTGAAGAAATTATTGTTATTTAATTAAGGTTAATTAATGAATTAATATGTAATTTTTGGGGTGCTTGAAAATTATTTTTTTAAAACAATATTGAACTTATTTTGATAGTTTTAGGTATCAAAATCTGTTTGCCAGTTCACCAAGGGATATACAAGAAAGCAAATTATCTAGCTAGAAAGGGCACGAACACTCTGCTAACTGGACTAGAACCGTCCTGCTTTCCAAACGGAAACCAACCAAAAGCGGAACTCAAGAACTTTGAAGACTCTGACCTGTAACTGAAGGGAATCATGCACAACGCCTGAGACACTCGAAGAAGTTTCAAAGGACTTAGACGACCAATAAAAATCAAAGACTTATCTTGATTTAAACAGGACACTGTCCCCTCAACGAACACCAGTAGATTGAAGCTAAGGAAAAATGGCGAATGCAGATTCTGTGTGGAAAATGGGAAAACACAAAAATACCTCACGACGACTGTGCCAAGAAGACAACCCTTCGTGTCATAAACTTTGGTACGACTGGTATTGGAGATGGAGAACTCTCCTCTGTAAAACTGTCCTAGATATTGGCTTTCTTTTTGTCGAAGCTCTGCGACTGTATGATATAGGTTAGGTTATAACTCAAGAAAGGGGACAGAATAGATCTGTAAGGTGGCAGTGATTAACCCCCGCCCTCCCACTCACTCTACATTCTACATCAAAATCTGTTGAAGATTATTAAGATAAAAATGAATTTTAAAAATTTTGTATGACTATCAACATAGTTTACCTTATTTGTTCTATAGAGAGAGGGTAATCCAAAATGTACAACAAAGGACTGCTGTATTTAAGGCTCACTGGACTACTTATTTATCTTCCTTGAGAGACTCACATCGTCTAGCCGTTAATCATATCCAGTGTTTTTGAAGTTTTGTAAATGGCTGTTTTTATTTTATTTCAAAAAAAAAAAAAAACAATTTTATATTAATTTTATATTGGAGATATATCTCCTTTAAATGTTCATGGAATTTAGCTATAGAAAGGTTGTTAATCTACGACAATGTCATTATGACACATTTCACATTGTCATTTGGATGTAATTATGGCTTTCATAATAATAGCACTAGTGCTATGAATGAATTCATAATAACACGCAAATTTTAAAATAAGAAACAAGCAAAAAGGTAAATTTAAATACGTTTATTTATTGTAAACATTAATTATAATATCAGAACAATTGGTTAAATTAATTTCAGACGATGACAGGTGAGCTGAATTTTAGAAAGCAAATTTATTTCTTGCTAAAACGTTTAACAAAATTGAACATCAATAATTCAGTTGTCAAAGTGGGAAATCAAAGTAAAAATGGAAACAATCAACAAGCACGGTTACCACGGCGTCGATTAATATGGGCACCTGATAATTTTGAATTTTTAATTTTTGCGAGATATCTCTGATATTTAAATTAAATCAAATCAATTTGGATCGTCCCTCGTGTCGCGTCGTAGATTAGATTTTGAATGATACACGTTCGATACGAACTTTTTAATGAATTTTTTTTTTATTTTTTTGTTTAAATTCGTTATTAACGTTACACGCGTTTCATTATGATGTTCGTATCGAACTTGTATCATTAATAATTATGTTGCTAAATTGGCGTTATTTAAAAAATATTTTTACAAATGAAGACTACACGGGAAAACGGACTGAGTCCAAAAAAGTGGAAATTGAGATAACACTGCCATCTTATGCCCATCAAGTGTCCGTTCCAAAACAGGAATAATGCAACACTGGAAATAATATTCAAAGTCCACTAAAATCAGCGATTAAAATATTAATACTTTTGAAAAAGCGGATCTAAGTCCACGTGAATTCACGGAAGACTGATCCAAGTCTCTATTTCACGTTTGTAAATATATCAACGCATACAAAACGAATAAAAATAGTTATATATTCAGCACCACAATAACTTTATGCTGACCTAATTTCTTTGCCCAAACTCAAGTATGAGCAGTTACAATTTTGGAAAAAGTTCGTAGATGAATCTCTGCAAGACTACTACACAAATTTGCCCTGTGCGTCAAACAATGCTCATCTAAACGATGCAGATATGGTGAGTAACATCAATTAAACTATATTGCTTTTATTTCTGCCTAAGAAAAGAAGTCTGATTATGTCTATTGTGTCACTAGTTTTAAATTCAAAGAAATTAAATTCTGGAAATGGGGGGTTCTAATGGAACCATAAGGGAACTTTCTAGTAGAGTAGTTTCATTTTATCAGAAACAAATCGCCATTCCTAAGTAAAAAATAATCTAATGCTAATACTAATAATAAAAATAATAATAAAAATAAATCAATAAAAAATATTAAGAAAATATAATAATGCATATTAATAAAATGAGAATAAAACATATTTTCTTTATTCCAGCACGAGTAATCCTCAGAGTAACCACATACAGAATTATTCCATATAGACTTGAATCACTTTTCCATTGAACCAAGAGAATACGAGTTTTATTTTATCTAACAAATTTGCTAGAAATTATTTTTCTTGTTTTGTCTGGTGAACAATGTCCATACATATAACTATTGATAAAACTTTCTACGATTCGCCAGCATTTTATTATTTTCTTTTTTCCTTTAGTCTTTAAAGTTTCAAAATAATTTAACTCAAAAGTAAGAAAATGCGACTTAGATCGTTTTTCCCCTAGAGTCTTCAAATCTAAGATTTTTAAATGTTTATGGGACACAGGCTATAAAGAAGACTTTAACAATGCAAAAATTAATAAACCGGTAGCTTTTAAACGAAAAAATAAAACGATTTTTTTTTAATTAAATAGTTTCTCAAGCGTCTGTAGATGTTAGTAGTGGCTATCGTTTCCGTGATTTTTTTATTTTAAAGAGCTATTTTTAATTAAATTTTAACCAAATACAATGTTTTTTTTTTTTATTTCATTTTATCCCACTCTGATGTTAGATATTAGATTATAATATAAAATAATCTGTGTCAATTTATAAAACCAATGATTAAGTTTTATGTTAAGAGGACTAGGCACGTGATGATCGTACTTCAGGTTAACTAAAATAACAAATATTGAAATATTTTGGTACTCACTATTCGTATTCCCTTTAACCAACTTTACGTGTATGTGTATTGGTTAATTCCATGACATGGCTAGTGCTTACTAAAATGCCTGTTCTATTGTTCAATACATATATCACGACATACATCACTTTTGACAGCACTTTTAATAATAATAATAATCCAGGCCTGATGGCTTTTTATATCTCTTCTGCTATTCTTCATGTCTATAAGCTGAATACGGAAAACACAATTTATTCTTGTTTTAATTTGCGCCGAGATTTTTGGCTGTATTGCACAGTTTTATTTTTCTTTCTAGATATATTTTCCTCAAAAATATAGACTGTTAAATTTTGAAGGTTTTATTTTTAGGAAATGAAAGACATATAATATCTTTATCATTAAAAATATATTCGAATGTTTTGGCTTTGCAAACATTACGTAACCTAATCGTAATCTTAAGAATGCGTATATATCGTAAATTCAAGGTCCCTCTGATTTCCAAACCCCATGTAACATCTGCATATTTTATTTTGGTCACCAATTTCAAAATTTCATTGACTTAAACTGAATGTTATAGAAAGTATGTTTTTTAAATCGGGATAATGTTGTTGAGTACAATACAATGGCAATATAGTTAACATATTTTGCATTTTATTACCTAAATGTTATGTAGTATATAAACAATTTTGAATCTAAATTATATTGCTTTGTGCGATAGCTATTGAAGAATAATAAAGATAACTCACAAAAGTATCCATAAAGATTTCCAGTTAAAACCTTTTGTTCAATACAAAAGCCGCATTGATAGTTTTAAATAACAATAATCTATTTTTTTTCTGTAAATTTTACAGTAAATTGAAATACGTGTCAAGTCATTATGGTATATTCTTTATATATAATCATAGACATTCTACTTTTAAAGGAAGGTTTTAGGAGGATTCTTGTTAGTTGAGAGAAGCATTTAGATTAGATGGGATCATTTATTAACATTACATGTTTTTCGGATTTTCATAATATTTTCTTAATTCCCATAATAATACAATACAATAATAATAATAATAATAATATATTTATTGAAGTTTGTATATATACAATGCAACAAATTTATACAGATGAGTTTAAAAAACATTATCATACAAAAAAACAAATAATATAATCTTGCTAAACTACAAAAAGGCTGGAAAACAACAGTTGCTGATCAAGTTCCAGCCTCAAAGTTAAAAAAAAGTAATATAAAAAAATAATAATTTAAATATAATAAAACAAAACAACTAAAGGCAATCTAAAATTTCCTACAAAAATCAGACAGAAAACAGCACCTACACGCAACATGCAACCTAATCAATACTCAGAAAGTATTTTTCTTGCTTTTATCTTAAATTCACCCAAAGAGGAGTTCTTACACTTAACATCTAAATTGTTGTACATACCTATAAATATTAAATGTAAAAGATCGTTCAAACAATGCAGATCGGTGCGGAGTGGGTGAAATGAGACCCCTGTGCCTTAAATTCAAATTGTGAATATCAGTACGAAACTGTATTTTTCATAAAGGTAAGGTGGACTTTTATTTCTATTGCAATTGAATGGAATAGAGTCAGAGAGTGCAGTCTACGCCTAGTTGCCATGTTCATCCACTTTGCCTCCTTAAGTTTATGAGATATTCTATCATATTTCCGAATACCATATATATAACGTAAAACAAGATTTGAACTTTTTTTCTATATTCCTATGGTATCTCTAACGTCTAAACAAGTCCCATACAATACATCACAATAATTAAGATGACTAAGAACTAATGTATCGGTAATTTCCTTATTCTTTAGTTGGTATATCAAGTATTTTACGATGGGGATAAAGCATCTTAAGGTTACAATGCTCTTGAAGTAGCTCTTCTATAGTATGTTTTTAAATCTAAGATCCACATCCAGTTCAACTCCCAGATTCTTAGCACACGACACAGCACTTAATTCTTTATTGTCAACCATTATCTTAATTTACTTTGAAAATTTCTATGTTTATAACCAAAAATTAACACTGAAGATTTATTAGATTAATAATTAAGCTCATGTTTACTGAAGCTTTGAACCAATTTATCTATATCACTATTTAAGACTTTATTAGCATTATCTATGTCATTAGGATAGAATGAATAACTTAACTGTGTGTCGTCTGCGTAAAAGTATGTTTTAGATGTAACCACTTCCGTAGAAACTTGTGCTGCATGGGCCATGAAAAGTAATGGGTCCAATATGGTTCCTTGAGGCACACCTCTCAGAATTTTATTTTTAGTAGATTGCCTGTTTTCCGTATGAACAATTTGATATCTATTAGACAAATAGCTATGAATCATTGCAACCGCGTCCGCGGAAAAACCTGTATAGGATAATATTGCCAAAAGTAGTTTATGAGAAATGGTGTCGAATGCCTTTGTATAATCCAGTAAAACTAAGACTGTTGTTTTTCCAATATCTGTCATTCTAAGAACATCATCCACAACATCAAGTAAAGAAGTTGTGCAACTATATCCCTGTCTGAAACCAGATTGCCTCTTCGGAAGTAAAACATTTCTATCTAGATATACTTTAATTTGAGCATTCATTATCTTTTCCAAGCACTTAGAAAGCGTTGGTAAAATGCTTATCGGACGCAAATCGCTAAGCTCTAAGGGATGTGACTTCTTTGGCATTGGTAGAACTTTACTTATTTTCCATTCATCTGGAAATGTGTTAGATAAAAGACAGCTATTGATAATATTTGTTATTATAGGCAATATATACGGACAACAAAGCAAAACTTCATTTTTATGGACACGTCGTCAATGCCAATTGCTTCCGATTTAATATCCAGTAAATACTTATATATACGTCTTCTGTTGCCAACCAAACTAAAACCTCAAAAAGTGCATTGAAATTTTTAACTGTGTGGTTTCTTTTATAAAATGTATTAATTCCAAGTTTGACGACGTCTCTATTCCACTATGCTGCAAAAAATAATCATTGATAAGTTGAGCATTATCTAGGACTCTGTATTATAGTTTTTATTCCTCGAATATATCTCTAAGTCGCGAAATTTTTGCCATAGTTCTTTTTGAGATCTATTATTATTTATGGAATCCTGGAGATATGCGTCTCCTCTTTCTGCTCTCTAATTGCTATATTTTATCTGATTTTGCTGCTCTTTTATAGTAATTCCAGTCTTGTAAATTTTTGAGTTTTTATATTTCTTAAAAGATTTGTCTCGTAAGGTTATCATTAGAATTATTGTGTCTGTAATCCAAGGTGTTTTTTCTTCTTTAAATGTAATAGTTTTATATGGACAAACAGTATCAAATAAATCAATCAGCAAACCGCTGAATGCCGCAACTTTCTCATCTATGTTCTCAATATACAGAATTAGGTCAAAAGGTGTTACCAAAAGCAATTCCATTAACCAATCCTTATCGAGTCTCTTTTAAAATCTGAAAAGTAAATTTTAAACTATTAGCATCAAATTCCTTGCTGCCCACAAATCTACAAAAAAAACTAATAGTATAATGATCTGTAACATCAGGATATTTTACACCAAAATCAATTGGTTCCAAGTCTGATGATATTTTTAATAAAAGCATTTTTTTTTTTTTTTTTTTTTAAAAATTCTAAAAAATACGGTATTTATAATTTGCTTTAAACCAAAAGAATCTAATGCATCTAAAAACTGAATAGTATATTTATTTTCCGTATTTAATAAATTCCATGTTTATATCTCCACCACATATAAATTTATTACAAGATATTACGAAATTAGATACATTATCCTCAAAAAGTTTAAAAAATTTGAATAATTTTCTTTTAGGGTACGTGGAGGTCTATAAAGGGTACCAATTATACAAGTACATTTTGAAAGGTATAATTTTATCCATAATTGTTCAAGATCATCAGCACAATAATGAACTGCCCAAATTTCTATATATCACTTCAATTTTACATCTTCATGTAAGCTGCAACACATCCTCCTCGACTGTTACGATCCATTCTTACAAGATCATAACCTGATATATATTCCAAACAACAGAAAGTATCTGAGCATCTAGTCTTAGCTCTAACCACCTGACCATTATCATATCCAGTCTGCATTTAATATGTCCAAATTCCCAAAAGTTTGCAGGTAAGCTGTGATCCCACATTAAAAGGCAAATAGAACATTTAACATATTAATTTGGTAGAGAAAAAGTAAACAAAAAATTTTTTTTTTATTATGTATAATAAAAACAAAGAACAATAAACAGTAACAAATAAATTTAATGTGGGATTGAAGACTTTAATCTAAACCTGATATAAAAGAGATATCACTAAGAGAGCTTCAACAAAAGTTGTAGTTGCTAGATCCTATCTGGCTTTGGGCCAAGTCTCGTTAAAGCATCTGTATATGCCGAACATTTGATTTTTTCCCATACAGCATGATCCACAGGCACATTTTCAATTGTTAAGTTTCCTTAAGTAATTTGAGCATTTTTAGCATTTGACTTGCAGTCCCTTTAGTCGTGGGATTTTCAAAGTACAGATAGGACATAACTGCTTGTTAGTACACCTTATTGGCTCCACCAAAACTATTACATTTGAAACACCTGAAAATGTCAAATGCATCATACACACTACAGCTATCATATGCGACAAACAGGTTGCCAGTTTCCAATGCCCGCCCGTATACTGATCTGTCTACTTGAATTATGGCTTGAAATATATTTGATTTTCTTGGTCGAAATATTTTTACACCAATTTTCATTGAGGATTCTTTCAAGGAAACATATTTGTGTTTACAGGCAAAGAGATAGTTATAGAGATCATCCGACGAGTAGCTGGCAGATAAACCAACTATTCGTATTCTTTGGAGAATACCACCAATTTCTTTCACGTTATACCTGCCTGACATTTTCCTTCTTGCAAGGGCTTTCAGTTTATCATTATCATCCTTATTTTTACATGCGATAATTATTCCACCATCCTTAGCGTTCACTACTTTCGTAAGCTGAACATTTTCTTCTCAAGGATTAATATTAGTCAATATATCAGCTTTCGTTTGACTGTGTAGTTGTTTGTTGTCCTTTGGACGAATCAGAATAACTGGTTGTGACTTGTCCTTTAACACGTCAGAATATTTTAGAGGGTGTGTAGGTCCCTCTATTTCAGTAGATCGACATACATCCAACTTTATCAAATTTATTTCGGTTTTTAAAGAAGATACCGCATCGTTCAACTTAGACTTCATCATATTTTGTAGATTGGAAAATTGTAGAAGCAAAATACAGTTCTTCGTACAATCCGAGCACTTCCAAGATAGCCCCGGTATAGTGTTTAATAGCTGAATAATATCGGCAGTTTTTGTGATGCACACAGCGTGGAATCCGTTTGTGCAGCCATCGCAAAAAACGCCCGGCCTGCTTCGGCTTATCTGATTTACACATAGCGTGCAATTAACCATTGTAAATATTTATTGTAAATATCCACTCTAAATAGTCACAATTCAATGTAAAACATCTTATTTAGATACATTAACGCCATAAATACGCAGTCTAGCAAATTTTCCGATTTTGCACACGCAGATCACACAAAACATCGAAAAACTGCGACCCGATGTTTAACGTGGCAGAGTTGACGATCTACTATTATATAAATTTATTGTACCCCTTAAAATATACAATGTCTCCAATTAAGTGGGATTTTCATACTTATTTATTTAAAAATAGGTACGCAATCTGGTAGCATATTTGAAGTGACTCTTCCAGTAGCTATTAACGTCTGAAGTTGATTTAAAGAGTATATTGGAAAAAATGTTCATAGTTTGAAATGTTGAAAAAGTAATTGATTCACTTTCACAAAATTTGTATTAAATGACAGTCCTCGTATTAAAATGCATTCTGTCTGAAGACTTCATCTGGGTACCCTCTATTCGATACATTCCTGATAAATCCCTGATAACCAGAATAAAAATCCTGTCCATTTCAGAGGTATCAGGTTTGAAACGTCGAGGGCGTCATCCTGTAGCCCGTCCCCAGTTATGCCAAAATCGACCCACATACGTCTTCAATATCAACCTTAGTGTCACCCCTGATGAAGATGTACCCACCAGATTTGGTCGTGATCGGACAACATCAACTTTGGCGTTACTTACGTCAAAACTAACTGTCACAGTGACAAATGTCGTACACGATCAAGTTGACCTTGTTACAATCTATCGACATACTACGAATTTCGTTTAAATCGGATGATTTTTTCGCCATTGATGATGGTGTTTCATAATACACGAAACGGTAGTAGTAGTTAAAGTATCATGAAAAGATCTACATTTCGAGCCCTGCCCATTCCAAGTTTCAGCCCCTAGCTCATATAGGGCCCGGAGTTACGACGCTCCAAAGACCCAACTCAACTACCTAATTGGCTTATCACTTTTTTGATCGTTACCACTTTCCGTAACGCGTGTCGTCTCATGTATTATTGCTAGTCAGTGTCACGGCACGAATTTTTTACCAATTATTTTTATTTCAAAATAGTTTAATTGTTTCCTTAAAAGAAATGAAAAAAGGGTATGTTACTATGTTACTATGTTACTTCAAAAATGCACAGATTCTGATTTCTCAATAATACAAAGTTTATTGACTCTACAGCAAAATTCTTACTAAAATAGATTGAATTTTAAAAAAAAAAAAAAAAAAAAAAAAAACATTTTGTATTATTAAAATATTTCAAAATATTAAAAAAAAAAAGTTCGCAAATCTCTCTTGTGAATTATAATAGATACCCTGATCTAGAGGATATGTGAATCAATTAAAACAAGTGAATCAAAATTTTTAACAGACATTGTCTCCTCACCGAACACCTCAGTAGGCTTAGTTGAGAAACAAATGGCGAATGCAGATTCTGTGGGGAAAATGAGGGAAACACCAGAACACCTAACCACTGAGTGTGCTGAGACGACGACCATCCAAAAGTATTAACTCGGCACGGCTGATGTGGAGGATGGAGAGTTGTCTTCTGTGGAGCTGTCTCAGATACTCGCTTTTGTTAAAGCCCTGAGACCTGAGACTGTATGACTCATAACTCAAGAAAGGGGAACACAATAGCGGTGATTAACTCTGCTTCCTAAACATTCCACATCTCTACAAGCGAATCAAAATTAAGATAAGTATTAGTGGCCATATATAATAGGCTCCTGTATATTATAGCGTTTAACGCCTTAGAAGTAGCAAGGTACAGTTTGCTATGCTAGGAGCCGTCTGGTATACAAGGAAGGTAATGTGACAAGCACTACGCTTCAACCTATTATTACCTCAGGATAGTGAATCCGCCCACTTAAGGCTGAGTCGACCTAGGGTACCCAAACCATTTTTATTTTAAATGCAATAATGGTTGATGAAATGTCAGTGGGATCTGAAACTCCACAACCTGAGATTAATAGTACATCGAGAGTCTGTACCCCCATGCCACTGGCACCTTTAAAATATAATAAGTAAGGTTATGCTGTGTGTGTGTGTGTGTGTGTGTGTGTTCATGGTAGTAATAATTATTACAAAATTATAACATTTTTTTAAATAAATCGATTTTCAAACCCAAATTTTAAAATACGTTTAACTTTGACATAAAAAATGTATAATTCATTTTAATTAGCGTCATATTACTTGGCCCTTTAAGTGGTATTTCCATCAATCAACGTTAATATTCTTATTCGTACCAATAGATGTACTGGATTTAACGTCCCATTAACATTGCTGATATGTAATGACAAACGAATGCAAATTATTCATCCGTTAATTATTCAAGGTAATATCACTCCTGATAACACCTGTTTTTATTTTTAGTCATCGATTTAATGAGTTACATAAGCTGTAGTCTGGTTTCGATTGTTGATTGTTTAAATGACAATTGAATTATTCCTTTTCCAATTTTTGTATTTTGGAGAATTAAAACCTGACTTGAATGGTTTATGAACTAGTATTAAGGTTAGCCATTCTCCGAGCCATTTTCTAAGTAAAATTGTATGACCCTATAATAAAGTCACATTATTAATACACTTCGATAAATATTGTCGTTTTTATAAATACATTTTCTTTTTACTGGAATAATAAAATCACCAAATAAAAACATTACTATTCATTTTATATATTATGGGTTGGAAACTCGTATAGTCAAGTTATAAGGGCTGGCAGAACAAGTTTTCGTCGCTTCATAATTTTAAGAAGTAGTCTGTCCGTAGAAGTAGTGCTCCATTCTTCGAAGAACTCCTTCATTTCTGAAGCTGTTTCTTCGTTTCTGGAACTTCTTCATAGTGGTCCAAGATATTCTAAGCATTCTTTCTATTTCAAATACCGTTTATTTCAAAACCTTCTATCCAGATTTCAAATGCCTGATTTTATTTATCGTTTCTTTATTATGGGTCCACGTCTCACATCCATACAAAAGAATCGACCACCACATAACACTTTGTAAACCTCTCCCGTATTTTGATGTTTAGTGAAATATTTAACAATTTAAAACAAAAAAAAAAAAATGTTTTTCTTGTTTGTTCTATTTATTATCTGATTTTCGCATGAAGTAAACTAGTAATCTCTAAAAGTATTTTTTCCTACCACTACCGACATACCGTGTTCTTAGTTACTACTAAATTATTTTGTCAAAATTTCACCATTTAATTGCCAGGTAAATGACTTTGGCATTCTCGAGTGGTGTCAAATCGTTAGATTATTTTAAATGCAATAATTTTCTGCTTGTAATTAATCAGAACTAAAATATCGAACTAATCGTTTTCTATTTTCTCTATTTTCATTTCTTGTCCTTTTCCACTATATTCTAGTGTCTCGCCTCGTTAGAACCAACCCTGAAAGATTTTTGGTCCTAAAATATTTTGTCTTTCTTTATCACCCCAAGTGTCAGTTAGGTTGACGTAAATGATTTGAAATGTATATTTTCTCGTCTATTTTTCCACTACATATTTAACTTCTAAAATTAGAAACATGTTTAGATATTTTGAATATTTCTCTTTAGTAGTTAGTTTTACTGACGGTGTGAACGTGATTATCTATGGAAACATAGAAGCCATTAGCTTAATTGGTAAAATGGTCTTAGAAGTTCATGAAATTTGATGTTGTAGAAAATATAAATAACGTGAATTTTGTACTTCAATCTTTTTTACCATCCATTAATAAGTGTACAATACGTCCGTACGTAATAATTTTACGTAAATTTACTAGTTCAATAGTTATCAACAGAAAATTGATTTTTAATAGGGTGACACCTGTATATTTTAATTAAGTGAAAAGAACTAAAATATAGCAATAATTTGCAGTTTGTTATAGTTCCCTTCAAAATACATAATTTTTAAAAAGTTTACCACTTTTAACTAGTAGGTTTTAATCTACCATATCTGCCCCTAAATGGAACCTGAAAAACATATTTAAGCAAGACGAGGCATCGCCACAGAACGCGAATTTTTGCAACCACTCTCGAGAATAATCGAATAGCAAACCAAGATCCCAGCTGCTGGCCGTCGAGGTCGCCGGACTTAGTGCCTGTTTTCCTTAGTGATATTTTATTTTATGGAAGAATAAGGGTCCTTATTTTAAATTCGCCTGTATAATTCTAGACAAGAATTAGAAGTACTTAACGGTTATGGACATTTAAAATTAGGTGCAACTCTACATTTAATTCTTCTATGATTACAATAAAGATAATTAATATAATATTCAAAACACTTTTACTTCTTACACAAGTGTAAAAAGTAAAGTGTTTTGGTGTATTGTGGTGATTTAGTGTTTTATTTTGCTGTGTAACAATTAAAGGTTCCTACTCAACTGTAATTAATGATGCTAGTAATCATTAATTGTTTTTCATTTGTTAAAACGATAATAAGGAAACAAAAATTACCAAGGATATACCTAAATATAAACCTACTTTTACTGTTGAAACTAAAAACGACTAAAACTTTACCATCCGAAAACAGGTTGCCAGATGTCGCTACAAAATATAGTAGCCACCCTTTCGAACGATATCAGGTAGAATAAATTTTCCCTAATTTATAAGCAGAAATGCTTTTTCCAATCTTCACTAACTGCCAGTTAACTAGATATCCTTAACTTTATAGACGTAGTTCGGCAGAACTAAAAGCCGTTCAGGTAGATGCTATTAGGCGACCGGTGCGGTGACACCTACTCACCTGGCTAACAATAGACTCTAAAAATAGTGGTACCGATCTTGAGTTCTTTATGAATCAGCCTATAGGGAACTATTCAGTCAGGGTTGTCTGAATAAAACAGTCAATTCATTGCACAACTTTTCTGCCCATTATTATTTATTTACGGGTAAGATTGTACAGTGTGTCTCATTTTAGTGTATTTTACAGGGTTTCTAGTTTATGAACAGAGATTAAAGATGTGGTTTTCACGTCTCTATGCTAATTTTTTTGAAACCAAAAATTTACACACAGATTTATTTTAGCCTTCTTAATTCCTGAAATACAGAGTGAATTTTAAATGTTGCATTTTTCTGACCCCTTGGTATCTTGGTTGTCTTATAACTTATCGAAATGGTGAAAACTGAGTCCCGTGGTGAGTTTTTCACGTATAATCCAGTGGAGTAACTAGTTTTTCGTTGCGATTTGTGTGGTTACACTTCAATAAAACGCTTACAATTAACTAGATTATTTAAGTTACACTCTTTACTGTTTAGCTATTCATTTATTAAATTTCTTTACACCTCCACCTTTTCAATCAACTTAAAGTTATAAAGGTTGTATTAATGATGTAGGTATTAAACTAAACCCCAACAAAAAAAAGTATGGAACCATTGCAAGTGAACCACCCTCAAATATAACATTTTTTAAAAAAAAAAAAAAAAAAAAAAAAAAACGCTTAAACACGTATATTTTTTATTTTGCCATTTTAAAAACGGATTGATTTTAGGGTGTAGAGACTTTTAAAAAGGTATATAAGTGTTTCGAAAAATCTGACATTGATTAATCGCGATCCTGCTTTTAAAGGCTTGACGTAAAAAGTTGATTTTTGAAACGTATTGACTTTAGGGTGTAGAGGTTCGATAAGAGGTGACTTTTCGAACTCCAAGAGGGGTGAAACCACCCTCAAATATTAGAATATTTTTTATTTAAAACTGGTGAATTTTTTGAGAAAACTATATTTTATTTTGTTGTTTTACATATTTTAAGATTTTAAAATCTATACAGGGTGTTTGCATAAAATATGACCATTGAATAATCACGATTCTGCTAACCGTTTGACGTTTAAAGCTGATTTTTTGCAAAACTGGATTGACTGTGGGTTGAGGTCTGATAAGGAGGGGTTCCTCGAAACTCAAATTCCAAGAGGGTGAAAACGCCTCAAATAAGATACAGATTAATCTGACGTTGAGCGAAGTCACGGGTACACTCTAGTATTTCAATAAAACGCTATAATTAACTAGATTATTTAGTTACACTTTTTAGCTATTCATTTATATTACCTTTCCTTTACACTCACCTTTCTACAGTCAACTTAAAGTTATAAAGGTTGTATTAATGATGTTTAAAGTATTAAACCAAACTCACAAAAAAATAACCAAACCAAAATGGCAACCCAAAAGGCTATAACCAATTATTTTATACAACATTATATAGAATATAAAGTTTTATTTATATTCTTTTTTTTTTTTTTTTTTTTTTTTACTTTTTTTCATATGCATCTAATTGCTATTAATTTGATACACTTTTTCAATTAACGGCTATTATTGCTGTTAGACGAGCAATAAAATTTACATGTTACAACTGTTTTAGAGGTGTTTATATAAATTGTAGGTGTGAATAATTAAATTAAATAGAAAGCCTTAAGAATCTAACGTTCCTTTTTATATAAGCTTGCATTTCTGGTTGATTTTAAAAATTCCTGACCGCAGCAATGATACGGTAGAAATTAGAAGTGCCCGACTACAGTAATTCACGCAGTCCCGTTATCGTTTATGTCGGTCTCATTAAAATAATATTAAAATCGTGGGCTTGTCATAACATTTAAGTATTTTAGTATTTACTGGTGCAGTTAAAATATTAAAAATAAAACAAAACTATAAACACTCGTACGAGATTTGTGTGATGTAACGCTGTATCGGGTAGCAAAAATTATTTAATAAGGAACCCGAACTGGGCGTCGCATTGTGGTTGTGATAATTTCGAATGTTAATAAAATAGCCGAAAAAATGTTAACGCATGAAGGAAAGCGTAATTACGTGGTTGTTGGGTGCTATAACATTCAATAAGTCAACTTTCCCGGATATTCAACTCTTCCGAAACAACATTTTATAACTTCACAGCTTCTCACACCGATTTGATCAACAGCAAAAATTAATTCAAGCACTTCGACGAAACAAGTGAGTAAACAAAGTGTCTTTTTAGCCGAAATAGCCCCATTTATTACAGTTTATTCCCCACTAGCAAAACCAGTGCTTAAAACTATGCTCGCTGCCGTAGACTCATCTAAAAAGCTTTATTAGCTGGAATAATAAATTATAATACAAGTTAGACCTTTTGAAGATGTCGAAATATTTACTTTTTTATTTTTATTTTTAGAATTTTCACAAATTATACTTTCTAACACTTTTAGAGTAGCACCGGCGGAGAATGCGCCTAGTCTATAACTATATTTGGCAGGTATTTAATATTTTTCTGTTGATTTTATTTCATTTATTTTATAATTTATTATTATTATTATCAACTAATTTCTTTTTTTTTCAAATTTTTTCTCTAACTTGTTTTATTTGAAATTACTTTTACACACACGCATTTAATGGTGGTAACTATAAAGACAAACATCGAATTGGCTCTATTACTGACTGACACATTGCTACAATGACGTTTTCTTGAAAATAGTCGGCATTTTACATAAACATTTTTTACTATAGACTATAGAGACAGTAGTACCTAGTTAATCCAGCTTAAAATAGGTACTTCGGATTCACAATACCAAAGTAATAATAGACAGTTGAAGCATAATGATCGCTAAACTCACTACCTACGTATAACATTATCTTTCCTAGTATTCATTAACAAGCTGTAACTTGCAACTTTTTAGGTACCCAAAATTCATAGGCAAGGTAGGCCGTTATTGTGCCGTTAGAATGTTAGTGTAGTGGACTTTTTATTATTGTAGACAAATTAAAAATAATATACTATAGAATCTATTACGATTTTTAATTATCTGCTTATGATATGCTAATGTTATGTAAATTCTCTATAAATATATGGTCCTTTAATTTCTGCAATATTCCGGTATATTGTCACTGAACTGAAAACAATGGAACTGTTTATTATTTGTAAAATATTATTGGGTTGAGAATCCACGATTGGTCCTTTACATAAATTCTCTTAAGCAAACAAAAAACTAATTAACATTTTAGTGGATTTAGCTTCTGCCTTCGAAAGTAGTAAAGAAGACAAAGGGGTAAAACAGCCACAAAACAGAAACTAGACTTTCTAATTTAATGAACATTTTGGTCATCAACAGATTTCTTTTGGTGACACTCAACTATCCAAAGTGTTTCTTCCTCTATAGGAGATGCGAGACCTTGTCGTTGGTAGGGAGCCTCCTAGTCAGATGCTAGGGGGAATCCCCTTTAGCATTTTTTCTGGCTCTACGGAGCATCTTATTGTCTTGTACCTGGCTGTAGTGCCGTGGTCACATGCTTGTAATAAGAGATATAGCGACTTAATCGCCTGGACCAAGAGGCGAGACTAAAAACCTATATCCTACGTTTGGCTCGACCAGGTCAAAAGGATGCGTGGCTAGATAGAAGACTAGCCTAACCTTGGGCATCAGGAGGCTACCCATTGTATTCTCGTCTCTTTTCTATAATGCGGGACTCTGTAGAAGTGGAACAACTAACCCTTGCGGTGTATTTGACCTCAAATCCATGGAGGCAATAGAGAAAGAGGGATATATCCTCTATTGTACATCCGTAACAACACCGATATCAGGTCTAAAGAGAGACAAAGTTAAAGAGGTGGAGAAAATGGAGACACATCCTCCAGCCTCCACCTTACGAGTATCTCAGCCGGAGACAAGCTCCTCGACTGTGAAGGACACTGAGGGATAAACCCCAACCGAAATGGGAAATACCCAGGATGTCTCTCCTACACCAGGAAGATCCTTATTTATGATGAGTTATAGACTGTATTGTATTGGAGCTGTAACTCAAGAAAGGGGGACACAACAGATATTCAAAGTCGCGGTAATTAACTCTTATTCATTCTACATTCTACAACTCTTTAAATATTATTCTGAAATACTGTCCATCAAACCTTTATCGTTGACTTTACCATAGTTATCAAAATATGAGTCTGTGGAGTCTAAAATGTATTCTGATCTATTATAATTGATTTCTGTATTTTCTTTTGTAAAAT